>NC_056748.1:282105097-282405097 GCF_019279795.1 Protopterus annectens
TTTTTTTTTTGGATTTGAGAATATTAGCTCTTATGGTAAGAATTTTTCCATTTAGAGGAGAAAGATCTTTTATTTGAAAAAACAATTAATAGGTATGTAAGAGTAATGAAATCTGATAAACGGGGAGGGGCTATCATTATAGATAAGTTTCCTCTATACCCAAAGAATGTTAAATTATTTAACTGAAGAGGAGTTTTTGTAGGAGCAAAGATTCATGAAATAAATATAGCTTACACAAACAATTGACAGAAGCAAAATTATTGGATTATTTAAAGGTCAACAAACAGACTACACAAGACATTTCTAGCATTCCAAACGTACATAAATCAATTGAGGTCCCTCCACTAACACCCATAGTTGGAGCTTTCGATTTTAAAACGGAGACCCTAGCAAAACGGATAAGTTAAACTTTTTTCTGATAAACATTGCGTGTTGAAAGATACATAGCATTTAAAAATGGCAAATGTGCAATTTGGTGATGGATATACATTTTTTATTGATCAATGTAAAGGATCTTTTTTTATTATTTTTTCTGCATGCTTTAGGCTTGTAATGGTTTACCGAATCTCTTGTTGAAGGTACTGATTTGATGCAAAGTAATATTAATTTACTGGTGTAAAGTATGGGGCTGATGTTAACCACCAATTATATGTTTTTACTTTTGAGTACTATAATCAAATTAGTGGGACAGCTAAAAGAATTAGCAGCTGCCCCAATATTTGCAAATACTGTACTCTGGTGGGGGGGAAGATGCATCTTTTTGGCTCCAGTTAGTTATTTGAGCTGCCTAAAGATGTACCTTTGATACTTGGACAATACACTTTATGGTCTGGTAGTGAGTTATTAATTGAAGAGTCTTTGCAATATATTAATAGGACTATATCCTTACTTTCTTTTAAGGGGAGAGCAATAACAGATGAACTTTTTTGGATGCAAGGATTTATAAAGACAGAATGGATAAAAAATGTTCCTATACAATATTTAGAAAGGAGAACTACCTATTCCAATAATGTATTACACTTAGTACAGCTTCCACCCAACACTGCAGAAGAAAAACTTCAAGGGAGAAAGCAATTAGGCTGTCCTACACTGTATCAGGATGACTTGTTAATGAGGGGGGCTATCATTTAAAATGAATAGAGGATTTTACAACTACATTTTTGAGTGAAAGATACACTAGATATAGACCTGTTTTGAGATTTCCAGATGTTTGTGTAACAAATATGACAATAGTGGTGATACTAGTGTGTTTTTACAGGGTATTGATTTGTGAATTTGATGGGGTTTCTAAAGAAATTAGAGATTTTTTTTACAGATAGCAACTCCACAGTTGGTTTCAACCCACTCCTTTCTCCCTTGCTGCGTTTGGGCTCTCTCCAGTCCCCTACCCTGCCCCCATTCCCACCCACCCCCACATCAATTACATTTACACTTACTCTAGCTCCTCCCCCACCTCAAGCATCCAATTATACCCACCACTTCCCCTCTCATTACACCACTACCCACAACATTTCACAATCTCTCACATTACACCATTAGCCACACCTCCAACCAAACTCACACATACCCAACATATGAAATCACCTCATCATTATCTCATCAGAACAACCAGTCTTCTATCACCTCATCTCACTACTGCACATTAATTCTCACTCCTATAGTCACCCACATCCCCATACTACAATGTCCATTTTCACTATCACTACTCTACTTACCTTATCACTCTCTTTCAGTATCCTTCTACATCTAACCTCTCGGCATCATACTTATACCTCTTCCTCCCACTGCCCATTATCCACTCTCCCCATACAGTCTGAACACACCACTTCCTTCTCACCAATTTCAGCTAGCCTTTACAACACAAACATATTATGAACTAGAGTAAATATCTTCCCCCACCATCACCACAACAATATTATCTCTCTACAATATCCAAAGTAAAACAGAAACTAGAATACACTACTCTCCCATATCCTGTAACAAACCTATCATAATGTGGGGCCATACAACCCAAACCAGGTCCCATCTTTTCTCCTCTTCAACACCCCCCCCCAACTCCCATAAATCAATAAACCTCACTACAATTATTCTACAAAACATCAGAAACAGAACACCTTACTTTCATGGATGGATAGCCCACAACAAACCCGATATTACTGCCGCAACTAAAACGTGGCTAAAACCCAACATTTAAGACACAGAATTCCTTCCCCCAGGTTTCGCCTGTCTTAGGGCTGACAGACCCCGAAAAAAAGGTGGAGGCATCTCTCTAATACACCTCACGTCCTTCACTACTGTCCCATACACAAAACCCATCCCACAGTTCTCAACAGCAGAAGTTCTAGTTTCTTTCCTCAAAATGAACCATTGCAAAAACCTCTGTGTGGTAGACATTTACATTCCCCCAGGCAATAATATCCCAATTAAATGAGAAAATCCTTGCTTGGGCATCTACTAACACACAAAATGAGACCATCATACTGGGAGACATAAATATCATCTAGACATATCCCCACACCACCCTATCTGCAATATCAGTCTATAGAAGTTCACCCAGCTAGTTAACACCATAACCAGGCTTAATAAAAATAATATTAATGGCTCAATCCTACACTGGATTTTAGTGTCCGACCTAAATAAAATCACAATCGCTGGTATACTCTCCAATAGTATAAGTGACCACTTACCGGGCTTTATACAACGTGACTGTAACACAACAATTAATAAACATCAGTACAGGGTAACCAAAGATGAATCCCAGTTCAGTCCCTCTAGCTTTAACCAAAGGTTGCTTAGCATCAACTGGGATGTACTAAAATAACTTCCCCTTGAGGAGGCAGTTGAGTTCTTCAACTCAACTTTCCTCAGCACACTAAACAATCTTGCTCCCATTAGACAAGAGAGAGTAAAGACCAACCATGCCAGTTGGCTAACAAGATCCACTAAGAATCTCATGAAATGCAGGGACAAATCATGAAAAATGTGTCAAAAAAAAAAACAAAAACCCATCTGACATCACCCAATACAAACAACTCAGAAATGAGGTTACATGCCTAGTACTACAAAACAAAAAAGAACACTACTTTACATTACAAAATCAACACAAGCAAAACCCAAAGAAATTCTGGAGCTCTCTGAACTCTATTATACCCTGGCTCTAGCAAATATACTTGCCCAGACCCAAATAAAACACCCATTGAAATTGCTGCAACCTTCAACTCCTATTTCATAGATATAGCCTTCGCTGCCTTTTCCAAGACCAACATGTCCACCACAGACCTTTCCACAGCTAACACCAGTACACCCTCAATTACCAACTTTACTCTGTCACCTATAAACCCCCCTTGACTATTAAAACATTGCTTCTAAAATTCAAACCATGCACAAATGCCCCTGACAATATACCCCCCCCAAATTCCTGCAAATATCAGCCAACTCAGTCCTTTACCCTATCTGCATATGTCTCAACAGATCTATCCAAGAATCCTATATCCTCATCATCTGGAAAAAAAGATTACATCTTCCCTCTACACAAGGGGGGGGGCCCAACAAAGACATCACCAACTTCTGCCCCATTGCTATATTATCACCCATCTCTAAGATTCTGGAAAAATATATTGATTCTCAACTTCTTCACCATCTGACTCACAACCACATCCTCTCCCCCACCCAACATGGATTTAGGCCTGGACATAGTACCACCACTGCCCTCATACTGTTTATTGATGCTGTCAACTGAGCCTGTGACGCTGGTAAAATTGTTTCACTATTTCTTGATCTTTCTAAAGCTTACGATACTGTATCCCACTCTCTCCTAACAAAACTCTCTAACATAGGCACCTCACCTCAAACTTTAAACTGGTTTGCTAATTACACCATACTAACAGACTATCAACTAAATGGCAGAACTCTTACCCCCCCTTTCCTAAACACCACCACTGGTGTTCCTCAAGGCTACATTTTAGGCCCACTTCTGTTTAGCATATTTATCAATAATTTCCACATCACACTCTCTCAAGGCTCAGTCATCCAAGACACAGATGACTCCACTATGATCTGCACTGCAAACAAAGCCTCAGAACTACACCAACTCACCCAAAATGCTCTCACCTCCACCGAAACTTAGATGTCTAATAACCATCGTGCCCTGAACCCCAACAAAACCAAACTAGTAATCTTTGCCCCCCAAAAGTCCACATCCCTACCAAAAAAGGACTTCATTCAATCTCTAAATGGTACCACCATCAACATTGTACCTAGCACAAAACCTTTAGGTGTCTTCATAGATGTAGACCTCACATTCGACCTGCACATCCAGTCCAATGTCAAAAAACTTATCAAATGATTGGCGCACTCTAATGGTGCAAACATCTACTCAGTGCATCAGCCTGACTTTCCCTTGCCTTTTCTTTTCTATTACCCGGTCTTTTACACTGTGCTCCCCTCCTCACCAACATTCAGTCCTCGCTAAAGTCTAAACTAGACTCATACTACAACAAAATTCTCATCCCACCACTGCTTATCACTACACAACCTAAAATGGCTTGAACTCCCTAACTATCTCATCTTTATCCAACTAACCACAGCTCACAAACTCATTCATAAACCATCTATATGCCCTGCTTTAGCTATACTTAGATCTATACCATCCTAACAGACCACACAGTCACAACAACCAACCACTCGAAAATGTAGAAATACGCAAACTCTTGGCTGGCCAGATGCTTTACTCCTTTACCATTGCAAAAATTTGGAACTCCCTCTCCCCAACACTTAGATCCACCTTCTCAGTAACTCTCTTCAAGAGATCCCTGAAACAACACCTCTCCTCATCTTGGCTGTGCGCATGTGCTAACACCACATCTCATATAACCTAACCTCAACTATCACAACTATTCCCACCCCCTCTCTGCTACTCTGGCATCTTCCTTTCACATTCACCTGCCTTTTTACTTACTCTGCCTCTCCATCCTACTTCCCTCTCTTACTAACCCTTACTGTCCTACCGTTGATCCAGGTGTAGACATTCAGTTACTCATGCAGCCTACCTTACTATCACACCACCACTTTTATCTGCAACAATATCAACTGACCTTGGCTGATTCCTGCAACAGTACTCATATAGCCTATCGCTCTATTACACCTCCTAAATACGTTAAAAGTTTAAGTACCTAGACTCCAATTAATTCCTATACCTACTTTGCACCTACTGCATGAATAAGAAGTTATGTACTCACCATAACGTTCCATCTGAGTAGGTGGCTTCATTTGTCTGCAACCTTTGGGTCTTGGATCCAATATCGGATCCAAGCCGGCAACTTATTATACAGCTATGGATCTGAGCTCCTAGTTCCTCCCCTCACCCATAATCCCCTGCCAATCCCAAATGACCTCAGATCAAGTTTGCCCTCCTACAAATACCTGGAAAGGTATCTCAACAGGAAGAAGCAGGATAATACAAACAAAACTAACTCTTCTGAAGGCCAGGGGGAAGGAGGGGGGGATGGTTGCAGACAAATGAAGCCACCTACTCAGATGGAATGTTATGGTGAGTACATAACTTCTTAATCTGGAGTAGGGACTTCATTTGTCAGCAACCTTTGGGACAGAGTCCCCAGCTACCTGAATCTTGGGCGGCCATCATGGAAGGATGTTCCGGAGCACTGCGGAGCCAAAGGATGCTCTCCCTCTGGAAATGACGTCCAGTTTGTAGTGGTTGATAAAGGTATGAGATGAGGCCCAAGTGGCTGCCGAGCAAATATCATCCAAAGGAACTCTAGATCTAAAGGCAGCAGAAGTAGAAATGGAGCGAGTGGAATGTGCACGGGCTCCCTGAGATGCGGGCCTCCCAGAAGCTTCATAAGCTAGAAGAATACGTTAGGAAATCCAGCGTGATAAGATGACCTTCGAAACGGCTTTACCCAAACTGAATTTGGCAAAGGAAATGAAAAACTGATCGGATTGTATGTGACCTGCAGTCCTATGAATATAGAAACGCAGCTGCCTGTGCACATCTAAAGAATGCAGCTTGTACTCTCCTTTATTTTGATAATAAGGAAAGAAAACTGGTAGGTTGATGGACTGATTGATATTGGTTTCTGAGGCCACCTTGGGTAGGAAGGAGGGATTGGTCCTGAGGTACACTCTATCCTGATGAAAAACCAAGTAAGGGGGTTTCACGGAAAGAGCTTGAAGTTCCGAAACTCTTTTCGCTGAAGTGATGGCTACCAGGAATGCTGTTTTCCAAGACAGATATTTAAGTTCGGCCGAGGCAGCTGGTTCAAAGGTAGAAGCAGTCAAGGCTTGAAGAACTAGTGATAGATCCCAAGGGGGTACGGCTTCTTTGATACGGGGCCTGAGCAGAAAAGTACCCTTGAGGAAGGTTTTACATAGTTTAGCTGACATCAAAGAACCTGTCCCATGTCTCACATGGTAATGGAAGATGGCTGCCAATTGTACCTTGACTGTCGAACAGCTAGCCCCTTGCTGAAAAAGTCCGGTGAGGAAGTCCAACACGGACGTTAACGGAGCAGTGAAGGGGTCCAAATTATGATGTTCCGCCCAGACAGAAAAGCGCCTCCATTTACTGCGGTAAACTTTCCTGGTGGAAGGTTTATGCGCTGCCACCAAGATGGCTTTGACTGGTGAAGAGATGCTGGGAGTCCTGATTAAGAGTGGAATCGGAGCAGCCAAACTGTCAGCTTCAGGTTGTCCAGATTCGGGGTCAGTAAGCCTGATGGATGGGATATTAGATCTGGGCTGGGATCCAGAATCCAGGGAGGATTCACCAAGTGAAACCACATGCAAGGAAACCAAGTTTGCCGAGGCCAGAATGGGGCAATTTGGATCATTCTGCTCCCCAACCGAGAGGCTTTCTGTAAGAGCTTTAGCATCAGGGGTGGAGGAGGATAGGCATAAAGTAGACCGGGCGGCCAAGCATTCACTAGAGCTATCGGGGCTTCCCCTGGTGGGGGAATCAGAGCGAAGAAGCTGTCGCATTTCGTATTTGAGGGAGAGGCAAAGAGATCGCAGCAGGGTTACCCCCATTTTGCAAATATCCGCTTTGCTACTCGGGAGTTGAGAGACCACTTGTAAGGGGAAAGAATGGTGCGACTGAGTTTGTCCGCCAGAATGTTGGCCCATCCCAGAATGTGAGTTGCGATCTGATAGCGGTTGGTGGAGATCGCCCATTCCCACACTCTCATGGCCTCTCGGCAGAGAGGGTAAGACCTGGTTCCCCCCTGTTTGTTGATGTACCAGACAACTGACATGTTGTCCGTCTGTATTGCAATAGTTCCTACAGGGAGAAGGTTCTGAAGTGCTTGCAACGCTAACAGCACCGCCCTCATCTCCAGAACATTGATATGCAGGGAGGTCTCTGTGTCGTTCCACGTGCCTTGGACTGTTCTGCCTGAGCAATGCCCCCCCCACCCGAGGCGAGAAGCGTCCGTGGTCACCGTGACGAGAGGAGGTGGAGCGCAGAAGGGTCGGCCTGTATGGAGGTCTGGGGACTGGAGCCACCATAACAGGGCCCTCCTGCAAGCCTTGCTGATGGAGATAGGGTGATTGAGAGGAAGAAGCTGAAAGGACCCATTGTACTTGGAGGGTCCACTGTAGTACCCTCATATTTAGATGAGCGCATGGAAGAAGCGTTATTGCCGCTGCCATGGAGCCCAGCGCCCTCAGGACCAATTCCGCCGGTGGAGCTTCTGATTGGAGGATGGCCCGCACATGAAGTCTCAGATTCTGTAGTCGTTCCGAAGTGAGGTAGGCTCGCAGACTTCTCGTATCCAATCCGGCCCCTATGAACTCTATCACTTGTGTCGGAGCAAGGGAAGATTTGTCCGTATTGATCGTGATGCCCAACTGGGAGGCTAGGCGGAGAAAAAAGTCTCTGGCTGAGCAGAGTAGATGCCTTGTTGGGGCAGTCAGGAGCCAGTCGTCCAAGTACGGGAAGACCTGCATTCCCTGGAGTCTCAGGTGGGCCGCTATTACTGCTAAAACTTTGGTGAACACCCTGGGGGCTGTGGTGAGGCCAAAGGGAAGGACCCTGAACTAATCGTGGCTGGCTTCCAGCCAGAAGCGGAGAAACCTCCTGGATCGTCTGTCCATTAAAATGTGGTAGTACGCATCCTTGAGGTCTATTGAGCACATCCAGTCTTTCTCCCGCAAGAGGGGGAGAATGGATTGAAGAGTGACCATTCGGAATTTTTCCTTGGTTACCGACAGGTTCAAGAGGGAAAGGTCTAGGATTGGTCTCAAGTCCCCCATCTTTTTTGGCACCAGAAAGAACCTGGAGTAGAACCCTAATCCGAGCTGGTCTGGGGGGATGGGTTGGATGGCACTTTTTTCTAGCAGCTGCTGGATTTCTGCAGCTGCAGCCTCCCTCTGACCGGGTGGTACATCGGGGAGGTTCCTGAGTCTGGGGACATTTTGCATTGGGATTTTGTAACCTCTGGATATGATCCGAAGCACCCAGCGGTCTGACGTGATGGACTCCCATGCCGCCAGATGCCTCGAGAAGCGCCCCTTGACTGCCTCCAGAGTGGAGCAGTCGGGCAACCCTTCAGGGCTGTTGCGTGGGCCGGTCAGAGAAAGATTCTCTAGACCCAAAGTTTCTCGGGGCCCCTCTGCCTCTAGGGCGGCGTCCTCCCTGTCCTCCTCTGCCACGGAAGGACTGGTTGTCCGGAGCAGGTTGGGAATGTTGCGATTTCCGGAACCACATCTTCTTCTGTCCCTTTTGGTTCTTGGAGAAGGACCTCTGGGGAGCAGAGAAGCGCACTCCGACGGCAGACAATGTCTTCCAGTCCTTCTCGCTCTGGACAAGTGTCTCGCAAATGGTCTTGCCAAACACGGCAGAACCATCAAAGGGAGCATTCGCAAAGGATGCCTTAAAGGGCTCCGCGAAGTCACAATGTCGGAGCCAGGCCTGGCATCTCATAACTAGGCCCGCTCCGCTAGCTCTAGTGGCTCCCTCAGTGGCATGGGACAACAGCCGCATAGAGGTATTGGAAATAGATCTTAGAGTGGCCATACGAGTGGAGTACAACTGCTTGTCCTCCGCCGACATGGACTCTGTGGGGGAAGCAGCATATTCTTTAATGAGATCTCGCTGCATCCTGATGACATGTGCCATGTAGTTCAGGGACCTTACTGAGAAAGTCGCTGAACTACATACCCGCTTCCCAAGGCGATCCATCGAGCGGGACTCCTTGCTCGGTGGATGGACCGAGGGGCTCTCCTGAGCTAGTTCCCTCAATGGCTGGCGCCATCAACATGGCATCTACGGGGGGACCCTTGCTCCAGTGGGACCGGTCTGCAGGGGGGCTCAAAATCCTATCCTGGCATTTAGGGACTGGCTCCACAGTGTCCGGCTCCTTCCACACCCTGGTGGTAATAAGGTCCACCAGGGGGTCGGCCGGAGGGGACACCCAAGAGGTAGACGGGCCTGCTTCGAATGCCTCCAGAAACACGGACTCGTCGGATGAAGCCTTGGGGGCAGACCACCCCCCCTTTTCCTGAGCATTTCCATGATGTCTCCAAAGGAGACATCCTCAGGGGGTGACCTTGGGGAGCCTTCCCCTTCATCCAAGTCCGTGTCCTCTGTTAAGGACTCGGAGTCCACGTGCCTCCTCTTACACTTATGCTTGTGAGGCACTTCCTCGGAGGGGCTGTCCGAGGAGGTCTCACCAGCAATATCCTGTTCCAATGGAACAACCTGGGACATCAAAGCAGGCTGTCCCTGTGGCCGGGTGATGGAAGCCTGACCCAGCAGAAAGGGAGTGCAGGGTGGAGCCGAGGCAAGGACCGGGGATCCGGATACTCTCGACAGAGCCCTCTCCACTACAACGAAGGCCGGGGGGGAGCCGCTGTCTCTCGGCTCCGAAAGCAGACTCCCACTCGGATCTGATGAAGGGATCGGAACAGACGCCGAGACCATCGGATCCGAAGGACCCGTGTGCTCCGACCTGGTCGGAGCCGAAGGCACACAGAGTCCCTCTGATCCGAAGCTCGGCCCACGGCTCCAGAGAGGTCGGATCCGATGATGGAATCGACAGACTCGAGGGCAGGGTCGGATCCGAAGTACCCAGTACTGTCGGCACCGACCCACCCCCGGCTCCAACGTTGCCCGGATCAGAGCGCTCCGAACCCGGGAAGCGGGTCGGAGAAGGAGCTATCGGTGCAAAAAAAGGTGTCGAGCTCCCCCCGGAAGGGGGGGGGGGAGGCAAGAGCACTCCCATCTGCACCTGGGCCTGGATGAACCTTCTCATCATCCAGTCCAAGTCTGCATCATAAAGGCTATAAATGGATCTCGACGAGGCCACCAAGGCGGGTCTGGAATGCCGCCTCGATGACCTCGACGGAGATCGGGTCTCCTCCTCCTCTGGTCCCGGGGAGAAGCAAGGTGATTGGAGCCGAGGAGCAGGAGACCTGGAAGCCATGGAGGGAGAAGCCTGCTTAGCTAGGGGGGCTGAAGCGGAGGCCTCGGCCTGCCGCTTGTGGTGCTTCTCCCTCCTTTTCTCCCTCCTGGCCTCCCTGTCCTCCGGCGTCTTAGTGGGAGTTTGAATCCTGGCCGGGGGAAGGGGGCAGGAGTGGCCACCACCAAGGGCTGTGGAGGTGCCACGGGCAAAGCGGAGGCCGAAGCCAAATCCGGGGGCAGAAGTCCCGCCAGGATCAGCTTCGACCTCCGATCTTTCAGTGCCCTGGGGTTGAACGCTGCGCAGATGGCACACCCCAAGGACAGGTGTTCAACCCCAAGGCACCGAACACACCGAGTGTGGCCATCTGCCGGGGAAAGCTTATGGCCACACTCGGTGCACTTGGAAAAAATGGGTTTTGGGGCCTCTGACATGATAACCCAAAAAAAACTAAAGTAATCTACGCAAGCACACTGGGCCCCAAACACAACACACACACACACTATGACCAGCGAGGGGAGGATTTACACTAAAAATTTAAGAAATTAACAAAAGGGAAACCTAAAACACATACACTGTTTAAATAATACAGAAATATACTCTAATTTTGCAGTTTTGAAGCACTTATCTGGTAAAACGCCAGGAGCTCAAAATCCAGCTGTCTCATCTAAGAGCGGCAAACTAGATCTGGGGTCATTTGGGGTTGGCAGGGGATTATGGGTGAGGGGAGGAGCTAGGAGCTCGGATCCATAGCTGTATAATAAGTTGTCGGCTCGGATCCGATATTAGATACAAGACCCAAAGGTTGCTGACAAATGAAGTCCCTACTCCAGATGCGTCCTAAATAAGTTTTGGAAGCTGAAGACTATTTGTATGGAATGTTCTCATGTATATACTCTGCACTGCTTGTATACTATCTTTGATATGCGTATGTTTACTTATGTACTGTTTTTTCACCAGTTGTATAACCTGCCAATACGTACTAAATGTCTTTATTAATGTAAATTCTGTATTGTATGAATAATGTCTTACATGTGGAGATTTTCTCCCCAGGACTCCACTGAAAATAGGCACTTCTGGCCCAGTTGGACCATCCCCGTAAACAAATGCAAAAAAATAAAACAGTGCAGGAGTATTACTAACCTAGCCACTGGGGAAGCACAAGCCAGTGCATTTCTTCGTGCCAGTCACAAGCCAGGATAAATGGGGAGGGTTACACATCAGGAAGGGCATCCGGCATAAAACATTTGCCAAATGAGATATGCAGAAACCAATACAGATTTACATACCGGATCGGTCGAGGCCCGGGTTAACAACGACCACCACCAGTACTGTTAGCTGACAGGGTGCTGGCAAAAATTGGGCTTCTGTTGGCCAAAGGAGGAGAAGGAGAAGAAAAGGGGGAAGGCATGCCCGAAGGCAGGAAGAGAGGAGAAACGTTAGGAATGTGGTAGTGAAGGTAGGAACTTTGAATGTTGGCAGCATGACTGGTATAGGAAGAGAGCTAGCTGATATGATGGACAGAAGGAAGGTTGATATATTGTGTGTACAAGAGACCAGTTGGAAGGGAAGTAAGGCCAGGTGTACTGGAGGTGGGTTCAAATTGTTCTATCATGGTGTGGATGGGAGGAGAAATGGGGTAGGGGTTATCGTGAAGGAAAGGTATGTCAAGAGTGTTTTGGAGGTGAAAAGTGTGTCTGATAGAGGGATGTTTATGAAGCTGGAAACTGATGGTGTAATGATGAATGTTGTTAGTGCATATGCTCCGCAAGTTGGGTGTGCGATGGATGAGAAAGAAAAATTTTAGAGTGAGCTGGATGAAGTTGTGATGACTGAAAGGTGAGAGAGTGGTGATCAGAGCAGATTTCAATGGACATGTTGGTGAAGGGAATAGAGGGGATGAGGAAGTGATGGGTAGGTCTGGTGTTAAGGAAAGGAATGCAGAAGGTCAGATGGTAGTAGATTTTGCAAAAAGGATGGATATGGCTGTGGTGAATACATATTTTAACAAGAGGGAGGAGCATAAGGTGACATACAAGAGTGGAGGGGATGCACACAGGTGGATTATATCCTATGCAGGAGGGCCAGTTTGAAGGAGACTGGAGACTGTAAAGTGGTGACGGGGAAAGTGTAGTTAGGCAACATAGAATGGTGGTCTGTAGAATGACATTGGTGATCAAGAAGAGGAGGAGGAGTGTGAGGGCAGCACCAAGGATCAAATGGTGGAAATTGAAAAAGGGTGATTGTGAGATGGAGTTCAGGGAAGAGTTAAGACAGGCACTGGGTGGCAGTGAAGTGTTACCAAATAGCTGGGTAACTACAGCAGAGCTAGTAAGGGAGACTGCTAGAAAGGTTCTTGGTGTGACATCTGGACAGAGGAAGGCGGACAAGGAGACCTGGTGGTGGAATGAGGAAGTACAGACGAGTATACGGAGAAAGAGGTTGGTGAAGAAGTGGGACTGTCAGAGAGATGAAGAAAGCAGATAGGAGTATAAGGAGATGAGGTGCATGGTAGCGATAGAGGTGGCAAAGGCTCAGGATAAGGCATATAGAGAGTTGTATGAAAGGTTGGATACTAAGGAGAGAGAAAAGGACCTGTGTCGATTGGCTAGACAGAGGGACCGAGCTAGGAAAGATGTGCAGCAGGTAAGGGTGATAAAGGATAATGAGGGAAACGTACTCACTAGTGAGGAGAATGTGTTGAACAGATGGAAAGAGTACTTTGAGGGGCTGATGAATGAACAGAATGAGAGAGAGAGAAGGCTGGATGATGTGGGGATAGTGAATCAGGAAGTGCAATTGATTAGCAAGGCGGAAGTAAGGATAGCTATGAAGAGGATGAAGAATGGAAAGGCTGATGGTCCAGATGACATACCTGTGGAAGCTTGGAGGTGTTTAGGAGAAATGGCAGTGGAATTTTTAACCAGATTTTTTAATGAAATCTTGGAAAGTGAGAGGATGCCTGAGGAGTGGAGAAAAAGTGTTTTGGTACCAATTTTTAAGAATAAGGGTGATGTGCAGAGCTGTAGTAACTACAGAGGGATAAAACTGATCAGTCACAGCATGCAATTATGGGAGAGAGTAGTGGAAGCTAGGTTAAGAAGGGAGGTGATGATTAGTGATCAGCAGTATGGTTTCATGCCAGGAAAGAGCACTACAGATGCAGTGTTTTCTCTGAGAGTGTTGGAGTACAGAGGTCAGAAGGAGTTGCATTGTGTCTTTGTGGACTTAGAGAAAGCATATGACAGGGTGCCTAGAGAGGAATTGTGGTATTGTATGAGGAAGTCGGGAGTGGCAGAGAAGTATGTAACAGTGGTACAAGATATGTACAAGGGTAGTGTGACAGAGGTGAGATCTGCAGTGTGAGTGACAGATGCATTTAAGGTGGAGGTGGGATTACATCAAGGATCAGCTCTAAGCCCTTTCTTATTTGCACTGGTGATGAACAGGTTGACAGATGAGATCAGACAGGAGTCCCCATGGACTATGATGTTTGCAGATGAAATTGTGATATGTAGTGAGAGTAGGGAACAGGTTGAGGAGATCCTGAAGAGGTGGAGATATGCCTTCGAGAGGAGAGGAATGAAGGTCAGCCGGACTAAGACAGAATATATGTGTGTGAATGAAAGGGAGGATAGAGGAATGGTGAGGATGCAGGGAGTAGAGATGGCGAAGGTGGATGAGTTTACATACTTGGGAGCAACAGTTCAGACTAATGGCAAGTGTGGAAGAGAGGTGAAGAAGAGAGTACAGGCAGGGTGGAGTGGGTGGAGAAGAGTGTCAGGAGTGATTTGTGCCAGACGAGTACCTGTAAGAGTGAAAGGGAAGGTCTACAAAAGGGTAGTGAGACCAGCTATGTTATATGGGTTGGAGACAGTGGTACTGACAAAAAGGCAGGAGTCAGAGCTGGATGTAGCAGAGTTAAAGATGTTAAGATTTTCACTGGGTGTGAAGAGGGTAGACAGGATTAGGAATAAGAATATTAGAGGGTCAGCCTAGGTTGGACAGTTTGGAGACAAAGCCAGAGAGGTGAGATTACGTTGGTTTGGACATGTGCTGTGGAGAGATGCTGGGTATATTGGGAAAAGGATGCTAAGGATGAAGCTGCCAGGTAAGAGGAAAAGAGGAAGGCCTAAGATAAGGTTTATGGATGTGGTTAGAGAGGACATGCAGGTGGTTGGTGTGACAAAGAGCAAGATGCAGAGGACAGGAAGAAATGGAAACAGGTGATCCACTGTGGCGACCCTAATGAGGAAAAGCCAAAAGAAGAAGAAAAAAGAAGTGCAGGAGTATTACTGAGCCATTACTGAGGGATGACCTTCTGGGCAATGGGCCCATAATGGTGTATAAGAATAAATGTAGTTTGAAGAAATGTTTTGAGACATTCTATGTTGGTCCACAAAAAGACTTTATATGCATTAACAGTATGTTTAAGTGTGGGAAGTTATGCCCAATGTGGGAACACATTAAAGGGTATTAAGTTTGTTGCAGCAAAATACCCAAAAGGGAAATTTAATTTGGGTGTGGTTTAACCAGTCTAGCTTTTCATGTGGGTAAATATGAGAAAGCTTTTAGAAAAATAATTTGGCAACATATTTACAATACAAGTAAAAAGGATGAAAGGATCGCATTGTATAAGCATTTGATTACATGTGAGTGCTTAAAGAATTTTTTTTTTTTATTCTAGAAAAGGTTCCTCTCTTTGAAAGCGGTAGTGACTGGTCAACTCACCCCGAAGAGAGGGAGCTTTTTTGGCAGTTGCACTGGATGTTTACAGAAAAACAGGGATTAATGAAAAAGTATCCATTAGTTGCTTGTTGATGCAGAAGAAATATGATCTATACTAATATAAAAGAAATAGGATTTAATTAATATCTAAATGTTGAGTACATATTGTTTTAAACAATCAGTACAGTTTTAATAGATTTAAGTAACTGAATTATTTTAAATTATTTAAATTGACTTTTTGAGGGGATGATTATCTGATGAAGTTCTGCTAATCTGGTTGTGATTATCCTAGTTTTACAATATTTTTTGTGTGACTGTGGGATTCTTACTGTAGTTAACTGTTCTGAAAGGTGGCAAACAGATATATTAGAGGTGCTGCCCATAAATGGATTAATTCCTAGAGGACCTCCTTGTTCAGTTTCCATTTTTGAGGGTCTGTGCCCTTGTCATTGCTCAACTTGCCTGCCACTATGTTTTGCTCTGACAGAAAGTAAGATGCCTGAAGTGTAACAGTGCTGAAGAGCTAACACAAGTGATCTCATACCAAGCCTGCATAGAGGGTATGCCCTTGTGCGCCCTTGCTTGACTATGTAACACATCACTATGGTGTTGTCTGCAAATCACATGGAGATGGAGATGGAGATGTACTGGGGACCACAGATAATGGAGATTTTAAGGCATGGATTATGGCCAACATCTCTTTTATAATTATGTGCTTTGACCGGTCTGCAAAATCTCACAGGCCTTTTAATCTTTACCCACATGGAAACTGTCTCCTAAATAAAACCCAACGTATCTATATTTACAGATTCACTTCGAGGTTGAGGAGAAATGTTGAGACCCATAATTGCTTGTACTTGTAGTTTCCACAAATGCAGTTCCTTTTTTACCAAGCTCAAAACTGGAGCATGAAGATGTAGAGGATGCAAGTGTTGGTTCTATGCCTTTTTAGAACACATTAAATATTCATCTTAACATCTGGGAGAAGACACAGCAAAAATAACTTGCCATCTAAATAAAGAAAGAGAGAGTAATGTAGAGAATTGATAATATGACCCAAAAAAATCTTAAAAATCACTTAAGTCCAAAGTTACCATAAAACTTCCTTGTGGAATGAGAAGTAATAGATTCTGAAGGGTCAGCATCTTGAATTTTGTAACTTCCACATACAGATTTAGAACTGACCTCCAAGAAAACTCTTTTTTTTTGGAAGCAGAAACATTCAGGAATAGAAGCCATTGTCTGTTTGATTTAATGGTACTGAGTCTAGGGTGACTAACTGCTGAATAACCTGAGGAAAAATTCTGTTTGTTTCAGTGGGGAGGATCTCTACTGAAAGAATGTTTTTGCATCCAGTCCCAGCGTACACCTCGTGAACCACCGTTAACACACAAGAGTCTTGTCACAATCTGTTGCCTAAGGGGAAGGCACAGATCTATTTGCTGGGACAGGTTTTGACAGATTGGGGCAGTAAGGAGAAAGAATGCTAGCATGGTCATTCTAGAGTTTTTGACTGTCCTTTTTTGTTCCCTTCCTGCACCTCTTACTTCTCTGTTTGGGAGAGACTGCTTGTTCCATTCCTTTGGAATGAAACGAGGATCTGGGATATTTGTACTGGAGGGGAAGTGAAAGATTTTAGAAACTCCCTAAATTAATTTTGCTCGCTTAACAAATTGTCTGAAGACCTAAGCAACAGATGGGTCATATAAAACCTCCACAGCTCAAGCTGAATTCAAAATTTCATACTTGACCTCATCAGAAAGCTTTTGATTTTGTACAGAAACGGGAACCACACTTGGTGGGGCCAAAAGGGGGAAATGAGGATTACAGTTGCTCTGTAAGAAGCCACTTTCTGAAGAAACTTTATTATTAATGAGACTGGAGTATATATAAGACCCAAGGTTCAAGCATACAGAAGAGCACCCCTGGGTGACTGGCCCTGGGGGATCTAAGGCATGATAGGTGCTGCACTTGGTACTGGATGGGGACATAAACAGGATGCAATATGGGGTGCTCCAGTGCTGGAAACATTCGAGCAGCAATCCTCTGATTCAGGGGCCACTTGTGAGGAAGGACAATGTTCCTGCTCCGACTGCCCCCCAAGATGTTGGATCTCCCTGGGACGTGAGCTGCAATCAGAAACTGCTGAGATGAAACAGCCCACTGCCATAACCTTAAGTCCTCCTGACTAAGGGGGCTAATAATGGGTTCTCTCCCGTTTGTTTGGATATCAGACCACCAACATATCTGTATGAGACAGAAATTGCATCCTTGGGGAGAATGTCTTGAAAAGACTGCAAAAAATGATGTCCCATGGAATCACCTCCCTTTGAAATGCCCCTCCACCCTAGAAGGGAGGTGCCTGTTGTTACTTTGGCCTGAAGAAGGGGAAAACAAATGGTCTCCCAGTGAACACCAAGGGGAAACTCCAACCACCGTTTGATCTGATCTCAACAAATACTGGTCAGAAGAATGGGAAAATCCAATGGATGAGTTAAGTATGACCATTGTACAGCCAAAGTCCACTGCAGCACTCCCATGTGATACCTGGTCAAGAAAACTAAACCGGTAGCAACTGCCATGTAGCCTAAGAGCTTGAGACGATAAGCTGGAGGTTTCCTGCAAGAAACCAAAGAACCTACCAGACACAGAAGGTTAGGTACTCTGGACACTGGAGGTTTTGCAATCAGGGAGACTGTGTCCAAGTGGCAATCTATAAACTTTACAGTCTAAGTGAGATGGAGAATGGACTTTTGATAGCTGACCACGATCCCCAAGGAACTGCACAGCTGGAGTAAGATGTCCCTGGATCTGATCAGGGGTGCTTTAGTGGGGGTAGTTAGGAGCCAATTATCCAGACAAGGAATGGTTTGGAACCCCTGCAACGTGAGCCCAGGCTGTTACTACTGGCATACACTTGGTGAAAACCTTGAAAGTCATTAGTGAGACTGAAAGGTGGTGCGCTGAAATGGTAACTATCATCCCTCCAACCGGAAGTGCAAAAATCTCCTGGACTGCCTTGCAATCTTTATATTATGGTAAGTATCCTTGAGATCAATTGAGCACATCCAGTCATCAATCTTCAACAGAGACAGAATGGACTGCATTCGTGACCATCAGAAACTTGGTCTGCTTCACAAACTGATTCAACTTGCTCAAATCCAAGACTAGTCTAATGTCACTGTTTTTCTTTGGAAGCAAAAAGAACCTCAAGTAGGCCCTGGAGACTCATTGGTCTGATGGGACTTCTTGGAATGCATCATTTACTAGCAGCTTTTGAATTTTGATGGCCGATTGCCTTCTCTGATGGGATGGAATGCCTGGATGCCATTAGGGATTTATACTTGGAACCTGTAATAAACTGAACTGAATAGCCTCTGGATATGACTCAACAGTTATGCATCTGAGGTGATGGCCTCCCAAGCTTGAAGGTGTACAGCCAGCCAAGCCCCAACTGCCTGTAAAGCAGGACTGTTGGGCACCCCTTCAGGACTGGTGAAAGGGCCTTATGGAAGTCCTGGTTCTGCAGACCACCCCTTGCTGCAAGGGTGGTTGTCCATTGTGGTCCCTCCAACCCCGATGCAGGGGAAACTCTCAGAAAAAGCTTTTTGAAAGGACTATTGTGATTTCCTAAAACAGAAAGCCACCCCACCCCCTTTCTGGTTCTAAGAAAGTCCATTAAGGGGTAGGAAAATTAACTCCAATGGTAGACCGCATCTTTCTGTCTTGCTCTCTCCTGGCTGAAGTGTCCTAAACTTTCTGCCTGAAAAGTAATGATCTATCGAATGGTATATTGATAAAGGATGCTGTAGTCAGTCCCCAAAGTCACATAACCTCATACAAGCATGCCAGCACCAGCCACTCAGGATATGTCATTAGCTGTTTTGGAAATCAGATGCTGGGACATGGTACTAATAGACTGCAGGGTGGACAGTTGAGTCGAGTGTTTGGGAGTCCAGAATCTGGTGAGTCTTAACACCACTTAACATTTCCGACAAAATGTCCTCTTGAAGTCTGGTCAAGTGAGGTAGACAGTTTAACGCCCTCAACATGAATGTGGCTGTGACAAAAGTGCACTTTCCTAAGCAGTCAAATGCCTGAGACTCTCTATTCAGTGGATGGACTGATGAACTATCCCGCAACATTTCCGCTTTTGTGGCCACCGCCACCACCACTGCATCCATGGTAGGGCCCTTAATCCAGTGTTGCCAATCCTTAGGAGGATCACAGATTTTGTCAGGCTTTCTGGGGATAGGCTCCTCCACGTTGGGTTCCTTCCACTCCCACTGGGACAGCACGTCAATAAGTCTATCCAGAGGGGGAACTACACAGGAATGGGTATGCTCACTCTGAAGGCCTCCAAAAACACTGACTCCTTCAGAGAAAGGGTCCAACCCCCCCCCCCACTCTGGTGAAGGAGCTCTAAAAAGATCTCCAAAAGACATGTCTTCATTGGGATATTTGGGGGATTCCTCTCCTTCCTCGTGGTTAGTACTTGGCCATTCTCTCTTTCCTGATGGGATAACATCCTTTCTACAATGTTGAAATCAGAGTCAGAAGCAGGCCAACTGGAGCTAGCAGACCGATAGTCCAAAGACCCCAAGTATGCAAATTAATCTGGAGCCACGCCACCATGACCTGATGCCAAGACAAGGGCCAAACTATCAACAGCAGAGGTCCAAGCAGTGCGAATGACCCCCAAACACCACCAGTCATTGCACTTTAGCTTACAGACTCCCGCTCAACCTGTCAACCCCAAGGTCTGCCCACTGCAACATTGCCTGAGTTGAGAAAACCAAGGTAGGGTTCATAGGATCATAGGAGATTACTAGGCTATCGACCCAGAGGTCATTTTAAGCCTAGCCATTTCATCCCAATGTAATACCATAAAAATGCTAGTCAATAACCAATATTGCATTTAGTGATGACTGCCCATGTTCAGGAGGGTTATGGGCTCTATCCCCAGTAAGAATTTACAGTGCCCCATCCATTCATCCTGGTTCCTCTTGAACAGTGACACAGAGGTGCTCTGTTTCACATGAATTGGTAGCCTGTTCCAAAGACGTGGCAGTTGCTGGGAGATAAATCTGTCCCTCCAGCATGTCCAATTTAAATCGCAGGCCATATATATAAGTCCCTGGAACGGGTAGCCCTAGTCCTGTTTGATTTACAGATATGCAGCAAGTTCATTAAGTTTGGGTCTTAAGATTGCTCTGTAGGCCAGGCACATGTCTCCCCTAAGACGTCTAAATATACGGAGTATAGTGACAGGGACGTTAGTGTGTAAGGCACATGCTGGAGCCCCTTGATCTTCTTTGTTAGAAACCTCTGAGGTTTCTCTAATTGCTGCAGGTGCTTAGTACGGAACACACCGAACGGGATGTTATACTCAATTATAGACCAGATATGTGCCAAGTATTGGGGGGGGGGAGGGTTATAACTTCTTTTGTTCTCAAGGCGATGTCTTTACTAATCAAGTGTACTACGCAGAAAGCTTTCCTTATTTCCTAGACACCTGGTGGTCAAAATTAAGGTCACAATCAACTTGTGATCCCAGGTCCCTTACCACTTCATGGGCCCTTAGGGTATTGTTATTGATTTGATAGTATGAGGGGGCATTGTTTGTGCCAAAGGGAATGATGATGCATTTCATTGCATTCAATTTGAGATTGTGACTAATACACCAGTGATTGGTCAAAGTTAGCCAGGTCACTGGATCTGATCCCAAGGAACGGAAGACAACCAGCTCTGAAGACCTCAGCTCAGTAGGACCAGGGGGAGGAAACCTTACAGGGTAAAGGGGTCACAGCTTTGGGATGAGGGCCTAAAGCTGATGGGATGAGGCCTAACTCCATCTATGCCTGTACTGCATCAACTGCTCGAATTCTGATCTCTTCAAGTTTCCATCGGACCAAGATGAATATACCTGAAAATCAAGTGATAATTTATAAAAACACTTTTTCCCAGCTTAATTTAATTAAATTAACAGAAAAAGTAACTTTTCTGATAAAAATATTAATGTGGAAGATTTTTTTCCCCCAAAAGTACAGTTTTGTACCTACCATAAATGTAGATATGTTCGAGTGTTCACACTGCTTCAGTCATCACACTTGGGTTAGCCTGCCATAAGGCAGTCCCGCAATCGGCCAGAGTTCCAAAGTCTTGGTCCGGCGTTGGTTGCTGTCGCTTCTTCCCTGACGTCAGTGCGCCAGGGGTATATAAGAGGCATCCGACGCCATTTTCTTCAATTTTTCTTGCCCCAGATGTCAGGTGCCCCCAAGTAGGTAGGCAATACATATTGCTAATAAAAACATATAAAAGGAATAAAAGGAATACCTTCAGTTACAAGCAAATACACCACAAAGGTTGTACAGGATAGAATGGTATAGAAAAGTTCAGCTAGGTCAGAGGGGATGGAGGGAGGGTAACCTGGACTGCTGCAGTGTGAACACTCGAACATCTACATTTATGGTAAGTACAAAACTGTAATATGTTCATCATGTTACACTGCTGCAGTCATCACACTTGGGTTGAATCCCAAAGCTAAGGATGGGCGGTGGAACTAAACAGGGTTTGGAGAAGCTAGTAGGCCCTGCAGAACTGCAGTGGCAAAGCCAGCTCTGGTTTTAGAGTATAGAGGTAAGTGATGGTGCTTGGTGAAGGTGTGCAATGAACTCCACGTTGCACCTCCAAAATATCCTTGGTTGGTACCCCTCTGAGGAAGGCTGTTGATGCTGCTGTAGCCCTGGTGGAATGGGGCCTAATGTTACCAGGTACAGGTTTCCCATGGTGTGTGTAGCAGAAACAGATACAATGTCCTATCCGTTCTGAAATGGTCTGTTTTGAGATGGCCTTTCCTTGTGATCCTGCAGCATAGGATACAAAGAGCTGGTCAGATTTTCTGAAAGCCTTAGTTTTATCCAAGTAATAACGCAATTGCCTGTGAATGTCCAAAGAGTGTAGGAGCCTTTTCCCTTTGTTCTGGGGGTTTGGATAAAAGGTGGGCAAATTAATGGTTTGGTTTAGGGCCACACTGGATACCACCTTTGGCATAAAGGAAGGGTTAGTTCGTAAAGCAGCTCTGTCTTTATGAAAAATGATGAAAGGCTCCAATGCCATTAGGGCCTGTAGCTCTGAGACTCTTCGTGCTGAAGTTATTGCTAGCAACAGGGCAGTTTTCCATGATAGAAACTGTAAATCAGCTGTAAAAGCTGGTTCAAAGGGTGGTAGTGTAAGTTTTTCCAAAACAAAGTTGCGATCCCAAGTTGGTGTTGGTGCTCTCCGGGGCGGTTTTATGTTCTTAGCCCCTCTGAGGTACTGTCTTAGTAATGGATGTGAAAATATAGGAGTATCCGTGTTGTATTGAGCTGAAATAGCTGAGGCGTGGCTCTTAATAGATGAAAAGGAAAGTCCTTTGTGCAACATATCAGTTAAATATTGTAGAATCTGAGGAATATTTGGGACAAGGGGATTCTGGCCTTTAGCCTGGTTCCAGACGCAGAATCTTTTCCATTTGTCTGAATAGGCTTCCTTGGTGCTGGGCCTCCTGGCCTCCAGAATGACATCCATAACAGCTTCAGAGAAAAGTGTTGACTGGTTGTTTAGGTAATTTGCCATGCAGCCAGATTTAAAGTCTTGAGCTGGCTGTGTAGAATCTGATTGTTTTGCTGAGTGAGCAGGTGAGGAATTTGAGGTAAAATCCATGGTGGGCCTTGAGCCATGTTCCTTAGTATTGGATACCAGTGTTGGCGTGGCCAGTCTGGAGCAATGAGTATCATTTGTGGCCTCTCTAATCTGGCTTTCAGCAGCACCTTTGCCAGAAGAGGCAGTGGAGGAAAGGCATACACTGTTAATGTTTTCCAACTGAATGAGAGGGCGTCCACTTTCCAAGCTAGTGTGTGGTATGTGGTATGTCCTTGTGCAAAATTTCCGTAGTTGGTAGTTTTGGGGGGACGCAAACAGATCTATATCTGGGCTCCCCCATTTTTGAGTTATCATTGCGAATACTTGTGGATCTAGTTTCCACTCGTGAGGATCTATGATGTTTCTGCTTAGATGGTCTGCCAATGTGTTTTTCTTTCCTGGCAGGAATTGTGCTTGTAGTTGAACTTGGTAGGTCAGTGCTGTGTTCCACAAGGTCATTGCCTGCCTGCATAGGGGGTAGGAATGTGTGCCCCCTTGCTTGTTTATGTACCAAATCACTGTGGTGTTGTCCGTCTTTATTAGTAGTTGTCCTGGATGTAGGAGGTCCTTGAAAGCTGTTAGGGCATTTTGTACAGCTAACATCTCTTTTTGATTGATATGTAGATGTCTTTGATCTGCAGACCATTTGCCCTGAATACGCTGTCCTGCCATGTATGCTCCCCAGGCATAATCCGATGCATCCGTTGTTATAGTTTGCCTGGCTGTGGGTAAGGTAAAAGGCTGACCCTTGTTGAGGAGACATGCGTGAGCCCACCATAGAAACTCCTGTTGAAGGCAGGGAATGAGTGGTATTGTTGTTTCCAAGCTGTGGATGTGTTGAGTCCATACGCTGTTCAGGTACCACTGTAATTTCCTCATATGCAGTTTTACATATGGTATTAGTAGTATGCAAGATGCCATGAATCCCAAGGCCTGCAGAATTTTTCTTGCACGGAGTTGGGTCTTTGTTGCCATCATTTTGAAGAATTGAGTCAGTTGCCCTTGCTTGTCTGGCGTGAGATAAGCCATCTGGGCCGTTGCATTTAAGCTGGCACCCAGGAATAATATGTCTTGTGAGGGCACTAGTTTTGACTTCTTTTCGTTTACTGTGTACCCTAAGCAACTTAATAGGTTTTTGACAAACGCCAGACGCTTTAAAAGAATGTCCTTGCTTTCTGCTTGAATAAGGCAGTCGTCCAGGTATGGATATATTTGAATTCCTCTTTGTCTGCAGTATGCAATTACTGGTGCCAGGCATTTTGTGAAGACCCTGGGCGCAGTAGATAAGCCAAAGGGCAGTGCAGAGAATTGGTAATGGGTTGAACCTGCTAAAAATCGGAGGTATGTTCTGCAATTTTGTCTGATAGGGACATGCAGGTATGCCTCCTTGAGGTCCAATGTTACTAGCCAAGCCTTCTTGCCCAGCATGGGAGGAAGTTGCTGTAGTGTTAGCATCTTGAATTTGGGTACCTCAAGATGTGTTTAGAATTGAGAGGTCCAGAATGGGTCTCCAAGCTCTGTCCTTTCGGGGAACTAGAAAGAGTAAAATCCTTGTCCCTGCTCCTGTGTAGGAACCTGTTGAATGGCTCTCATGACCATGAGAGCTGTCATTTGTTTTTGAGCCTCTGCCCATTGATTTGGTGGCAGGTTTGGCATTCCTTTTATCCTTGGTAAAGTGTGAAAGTGGAATCTGTATCCTTGAGATACAATATTTAGGACCCATTTGTCTTTTGTGATGATGCGCCAGTTGTCTGCAAAATGTGTTAGCTTTCCTCCCAAGGGAGCTGCCAAGAGGGATTTGCTTGGCAGTCTGAGGGGTAAAGTCATTGCGTTTGTCTTCTGGTAGTTTGAGACCTGTCTTCTCCTCCTTTCTGGGTTGCGGCACCCCATTGTCGGGGCTTGTAAGAGCCTTGTGACTGACCTCTGCCCCTTGGGCGTCTGTATTTGCCCCTCTGTGGTCTATCAGAAGTTGGAAAGGACCAGTTTTTGGTTGGCCAATTTCTGCTGAAACGAGGGGGTTGAACCTGTAAAAAATCATTGACCGTCTGCATAGATTTTGCCTTATCCTCCATTTTCTTTAAAACCTCTTCTGCTTTTACACCAAATAAAACATCCTGCTGTAAAGGTGCATCCAATAATTAGAAGTTATGTACCTACCATAACGTTCCATGTTAGTTGTCTTCTTCTCGCCTTCTTTCTTGCTGGATGGGTTCGGAGCCGATCCTCGGCTCCAACTCGGCCACTCTAAAAGCTCAAGAGCTAGTTCCACCGGCTCGAGGCTCCCCTATATCCCACATTGCTAGGCGGTAACTCCTCAGATCTTGTTTGTAAGCTAAGCCCAGCAAGGAAATTCCATAAAGAACAAAATAAACTCCTCTAGGTCTGTCCAGGCTAGGGGGAAGGAGGGTGGGACGCAAGAAAGAAGGCGAGAAGAAGACAACTAACATGGAACGTTATGGTAGGTACATAACTTCTAAACGTTAAGTTGTCTATCTCGCCTTCATTCTTGCTGGATGGGACCGCGTCCCTAGCACCTTGTCCAGGGTGGCCTATCGGAACAGACTCTTGAGTACAGTGGAACCAAAGTTGGCTCGGTCTCTAGAGGCCAAGTCCAACTTATAATGAGAAATGAAGGTATGGGGAGAAGCCCAAGTAGCTGCAGAAAAAATCGAATCAATAGGCAGCCTATCTTGGAAAGCTATAGATGTGGCTAAAGCTGTAGTTGAATGAGCCCTGGGTTTGGATGGCAACTGTTGATGTCTGATCTCATACACAAGGATAATCAACGAAGTAAGCCATCTAGAGAGAGAGATACTTTAGAAACTGGAAGGCCCATTCTACCTTCTGTATAAGAAACAAACAGTTGATCAGACTTCCTGAATTGTTTGGTCCTGTCTAAATAGTACCTAAGTTGGCGATGAACGTCTAAGCAATGTAATTTTTGTTCCGACCTGTTCGAATAATTAGGGAAGAACACAGGAAGATCAATGGTTTAATTCAAATTTGCCAGTGAAGCTACCTTAGGCAAAAAGGACGGGTTAGTACGTAAGGACACCCTATCCTTATGAAACAAAAGATAAGGGGGTCGACTACACAGAGCATGGAGTTCAGAGACTCTTCTAGCTGAAGTGATAGCTACTAAAAAGAGTGTTTTCCAAGATAGTAACGTCATTGAACATGAAGCCGCAGGTTCAAAGGGGGAAGAATTAAGGACGCTAGAGCCAAGTTGAGATCCCATTGAAGAAGAGGATCACTGATAGGTGGTTTGAGGAGAAAAACTCCCTTTAAAAAGGCTTTGAAGAGTTTGAGAGACATAATGGAGGACTCTGAGACTCCAACATGAAAGTTCGATATTGCTGCCAACTGAACTTTGATGGTAGACGGAGATGAACCTGAGTGTAAAAGTTCGGCTAGAAAGTCTAAAACTGATTGAATGGAAGCAGTGAAAGGATCTATATTCTTTGACTGCGCCCAACAGGAAAAACGTTTCCACTTACTATGATAAATCTTCCGAGTGGAAGATTTATGAGAGGCTATCAAAATCTCTCGAACTGAGTGAGATATTAGAGGAAGCCTGGCTAGAGTTGGAATTGGAGGAACCACGCTGTGAGGTTCAGAGAAGGGAGGGAGTGGTGCAACTGACCTGACTGATAGGTCAAGAGGTCTGGAACTGGGTCCAGATGCCAAGGTTGCTCCAATAGATAACGGTAGAGAAAGGGAACCAAACCTGTTGAGGCCAGTAAGGGGCAATGAGGATCATGGAAGCTTTCTGAGCGATGGCTTTCTGTATTAGCTGAGATATCAGTGGGAAGGGAGGAAAAGCATACAGAAGTCCCCGGGGCCAATCGTGTACTAGAGCGTCTCTGTTGGGGTGGCCTGGTTGGGGAAAGAGGGTGAAGAAGTCGTCGCACTTGCTGTTTTAGGGAGTAGCAAAAAGGTTGCAGCAAGGCCGGCCCCACTTTCGAAAAACTTTCTCCAACACTGAATTCTTCAGAGACCACTCGTGAGGCATGAGAATAGCTCTGCTCAATTTGTCTGCAATCACATTGGACTTCCCGGGAATGTGCATTGCTAACAGAAACCGCTGAGAAGAAATCGCCCATTGCCACAGTCTGAGTGCCTCTCGACATAGGGGGTAAGATCTGGTTCCGCCTTGTTTGTTGATGTACCACACTACAGACATATTGTCTGTCTGAATTGCTATAGTTCCCTTGGGAAGAGAGTCTTGTAAGGCTTGCAACGCTAGAAGCACTGCTCTCATCTCTAGGAAATTTATGTGCAAGTGGCACTCGAAAGGTTGCCACATGCCCTGGACCGTCCTGCCCTGGTAATGCCCCCCCCACCCGATCAGGGAGGCGTCCGTTGTCACTGTAGCAACCGGAGGAGGGACGAAAGGTCTCCCTAGGAAGAGCTGGGGAGATGTGATCCACCAAGAGAGATGATTCTTGCACGATTGTGTTATCCGAATAGGATGGGACACTGGAAGTCGTTGGAAAGACCATTGTGTGAAGAGCATCCATTGTAAGATTCTCATATGGAAGCGAGCTAATGGTAGAAGAGGGATGGCCGCCGCCATAATCCCTAAGACCTTCAGGATCAATCTGGCTTTGACTTTGTTGCTCTGCAAGACAAGAGAGACCTGTTTGTGTATGTCTGCTATTCTCTGCTCTGTGAGTCTGGCTGACATGTTGACTGTGTCTAGATTTGCGCCTATGAAGGTAATAACACGACAAGGCGACAAGACGGACTTTTTGTAATTTATTGAAATGCCTAGTGTTTGACATGTGAGAAAAGTGTAGTCTCTGGCAAGAAGCAAAAGATGCTTGGTGGGGGCTGTAAGGAGCCAGTCGTCTAAATACGGAAACACCTGGAATCCTTGTCGTCTCAGATGAGAGGCGACCACTGCCATGCATTTGGTAAACACTCGGGGGGCTGTAGTGAGTCCAAAGGGCAGGGCCCTGAATTGGAAATGACTGGTTCCCAGCCTGAAGCGGAGGAATCTCCTGGAGCGTTGACTCATTTTGATGTGATAGTACGCATCCTGGAGATCTATTGAGCACATCCAGTTGTCCCGCCCCAAAAGGGGTAGAATGGACTACAGAGTGACCATCCGGAACTTTGTTTTCTTGACAAACTTGTTCAAGTTGCTGAGATCCAAAATGGGTCTCCAGTCCCCTGTTTTCTTTGGAACCAAAAAGAATTTGGAGTAGATTCCGGATCCTTGTTGGTCTGCTGAAACTGGTTGAATGGCTCTTTTTGCAAGCAGCTTTGAAATTTCTAGTGCTGTTTGCTCCCTTTGACTGGGTGGAACGTCTGGAAGGGATTTTTTGGATTG
The DNA here is from genome assembly GCF_019279795.1 of Protopterus annectens. NCBI lineage: Eukaryota > Metazoa > Chordata > Ceratodontiformes > Protopteridae > Protopterus > Protopterus annectens. The sequence goes on from NC_056748.1 coordinate 282,133,262, forward strand.
CTTTGGAATGAAAAGGAATGGGATTCTGTAGCCTTCAGAAATGATAGACTGTACCCACTTGTCTTGAGTTAGGGATAGCCAGGCTTCTGGGTACAGAGATAATCTTCCCCCGACTGCCTCCGAAGGTGGACAGTTGGGCAACACCTCAGGGATGCTGAAAAGGCTTGTCGGAAAAGGTTTCTCGACTGCCCTGATTCTGCGGGCCCCCTCTGCCTCTAGGACGGCGTCTACCATTATTGTTCCCCCCTCTGCCTCTAGAGGGGAATCGACTCTGTGCATCAGGCAAATCTCCCTGAGATTGTTTGCGGAACCACATCTTTCCCCCCTTCTGGCCTTTGGGGTAAGGCCTAGAAGGAGTAGAAAAACAGACTCCGACGGCAGAGAGAGTTTTGCCATCAGTCTCGCACCTAGTCAGGGTTTCCTTCACTTGAGGACCAAAGAGGGATGATCCATCAAAGGGGGAGTTAGTGAAGGACGCCTTGAAAGGGTCCGCAAAGTTACATAGCCGCATTCAGGCATGCCGACGTAAGACCATGCCTGTACCTGCCGCTCTACTCGCTCCATCCGCCGCATATGAAAGGAGGCGCATGGAGGAGTTAGTTATAGAATTAAGGGTCGCCAGCTGAGAGTTCATCCTATCTTGAAAACCCGCAGCTGTTGGGTCCTTTAACATTTCGCTCGCTTCCTTGAGCAGATCCCTCTGAAGATGAGTGAAATGACACAGGTAATTCAGCGAGCGCATAGTAAAGGTCGCTGACGAGAACATCCGCTTCCCGTACCTGTCCATAGTCCTAGATTCCTTGTTAGGAGGATGAACAGGCACCGAAGGATCAGCTAATTCCTTCTTGGTGGCCGCAGCCACCACCATAGCATCAACAGAGACACCTTTGGTTAAAAATTCTTTGTCCTTGGGGGCAGTGATAAATTTTGATGGTCTCCTGGGGGTGGGTTCCACTGAGTCAGGAGCCGTCCAGGCCTTCTTTGCCACCACTTGCATGAGGGGGTCAAAGGGAGGGGACACCCAGGAGGTGGAAGGGCGAGAGCCAAACGCCTCAAGATACACCGATTCATCCTCTGAAGGGTTGAGGGCTGGCCAATTCCCCCTCTGTTTTAAGATTTCGAGGATGTCTGCAAAGGAGACATCTTCAGAGGGGGAACGAGGGGAACCTTCAGAATCCTCTAAATCAGTGTCAGAGGTGACAGACTCAGGGGAGTCAATGTGCTTCCTTTTGCACTGCCTCTTCCTAGGGGGCTCTCCTACCGGGTCAGGAGAGGCCTCGGAAGAGGAGGAAATGCCCACTGGGGACACTTGAGGAGCTGGCTCTCTACGATCCGGGATGAGGGAGTGAGCAGAAATCACCGGAGTCACCGTGGAGGGAGGGGCAGACGGAGCCGACTGTGGAGTTGAACCAGGTTCTAACACGCTCCTCATGACCTCGAAGGCAACCCTGTCAGGCAGAGCCAGAGGTCTCTGCTCCGAAAAGCTGAAAACCTCCCCCGGCACCGACAGTGATGGCTCCGAGGCCGATGTTGGAGCCGAACTCACCAGCGCCGAAGCACTAAGAGGGAGAGCGGGGTCGGACAAGGGTCCGATGCCACTCACCCCCTCGGAGCCGACGAGGGAAGTCCGGTGCCGAGATTCTTCCAAGGAAGACATCGGAGCAGATGACGGTACCGAAGACAACGGTATCGGTTCCGACGCCACCACAGTCTTGGGTCCGAGCCACCCCGGCTCCGAACTCAAAGGAGAGAGAAGAAGGAACATTCTGGGTGATGGGATTAGTCCTCGACTGTTGAGTCGGGCTTTGAAGCATCTGGGCCAGTGCCTCGGACTTAAGAAGTCGACTCACTACTCTCTGAAGGTCATGATCTGATAGTCTCGACGACCTAGAGGAGTGAGATCTATGGCTCCGTTCAGACAGCAATGGTGACGCTGGAGCCGAATGAATGGAGCTGATAGATGGTGACAGAGACCTTTTCTTGGAGATCAGTTCCGACAATCTGATCGGAGCCGGCCGAGGAAATAGTAGGGACATGAGTCCGAGAATCATCGGCTCCAGCCGGAGCCGATGTTCGAAGAGCCTTCGAAGCACGAGAAGATGACTCAGATACCGGAGCCGAAGGTCTGGAAGGCTTCGAGGGTTTCCCCGAGGATTGAATCGGGGGACCCTCAGGCTTCAATAAGCCCCTCAGAATGAGCTTATTTTTACGCTCCTGCAGGACTCTAGGGCTAAAGCCATGGCAAACAGCACATGAGTCCTGCAGGTGCAAAGGTCCCAGGCAGTACACACAAGAAGTGTGACCGTCTGTCAGAGACATTTTCTGACAGCACGAGTCACACTTCTTAAAGCCTGAGACCTTTGATTCTTTAGACATGTCTAAAGGAAAGTGTAATCACACAGTCACACACACACACCGACTACACTTATAGAAAATTTAAATTAAATTAAATTAAATTAGCAATTTAGAAAAATTAAATCCCTACAAAACACAGTCACTCCAACTACCAGGAAGGGAGGGATTGGGCCTAAGGGAAGAACTCTAGTAAGTTTTGACAAATTATGAAAAAGGGGAAAAATTGAAAGGAAATGGAAGGAAACTACCTAATTTACAAAATTATGAAGAAAACTGACTGAAAAGGGGGTTTTATCTAAGAAAAAACTTAGCCTTAACCACTAACCTGACGAGCCGGTTGAAAAAGCACCTCGATCGCTATAGCGGCAAATGAGATCTGAGGAGTTACCGCCTAGCATTGTGGGATATAGGGGAGCCTCGAGCCGGTGGAACTAGCTCTCGAGCTTTTAGAGTGGCCGAGTCGGAGCGGAGGATCGGCTCCGAACCCATCCAGCAAGTATGAAGGTGAGATAGACAACTTAACATCTTTGCTTTTACATGATCAGGTAAAGTTTGTTCTTTTAACCAAGCATGCCTACACGTATGACAGACCCTGCCACTGCTGCTCTACAAGAAGCTTCCAATGAATCAAATCCATATTGCAAAGTATGTTTTCCCACTTGTTCAGCTGCATGCAACAAATCTTGCATTTCCTGGTAATCAGGCTGCTCTGTATGTGTGATCATTTTTTGTTTTAATTGAGACATCAAATATTGTTGATATTTCAGCATGTGAAACTGGCAATTTAATGCCCTCATAGCTAGAGTAGCTGAGGCATATATTTTCTTTCCCCATCTGTCTAGTGCTCTAGAATCCCTTTCAGAGGGTACAGGATTTTTAGCAATAGAGGCCTTAACCCCTTTGGGACCCTGGTAAATGGTTTCTGGGTCAGCAACAGAGCTTTTATATAGGAATTTGTGTGAGTCAGGGACTCTGTAGTATCTGTCTGGTTTGGCTGGTGCAGGAGGTAGTGAATCTGGGTTAAGGCTGGATTCTGAATAAACATCATCCACAATGTGTAACACTAGTGGAATAGCAAGTGGTCTGTGCTGGGGTTGTAAAAGGAACTCTCGGAGCCTTTTCTTAGAATCAGAGTAATCCTGGCCTTCCCAGTAGAAATGTTCCCTCATGGTATGTAAAATTTCCCCAAAAGAGTAGTCTTCTGGGGGAGATGCTGAAGGAATAGACTCTTCAGCATCAGAGTCTTCATAAGAGGGACAAGAATATTCCTGTTCCTCAGAAGAATCTGAGGAAACTGAAACCTGGTCAGAGGAAGCGTAGTCCTCCTCCTATCTAGGCCTTTTATCAGGAGGGGGATTGGAACCCCTGATTAGGGTAATTAAGTCTTCAGCCATCTTAAGCATCTGTTTCTTAGGCATGGGGCCTTGTACTGGAGACTGCTGTACAGTCTTCTTTGCTTTTAAAGGTGTTTTCAGCTTTGCATAGGATTTAATAGTGAGTGTAGTCGGGTCTGAAGGCACCTTCTGCAACTGAAGGCGTTTCAACTGCAACGGAATCTCCTTCAGCCATGGAGTCGGAAGGGCCTAAAGATAAAGGTTGTGGAGGCCTAGCAATCTCCTCTTGGGAATCGGATGCCGCCTGGGGTTCTGAATCAGTGGTCGTCAGGGACTGCGTAGGCACCTCACTGAAAACCGGAGAACCGGCGACTGGCCTAGCAGAGGCCTCGGAGTCTGGTTTGGGTCTCTGCTGCCTGTCCTTATCTTTGCGTTTTTTATGCATTCCGGTCGTCGGTTGCTCCGATGGCATGGTATAATTAAATTTCCTACCAAAATAATGTCAGGCGAAATCAAACCGATGTTTTATAGTTTGTTTGTTAAACCTAGCACAAAACTGACAACCTGTGACATCGGGGTCTGGGCCTAGGCAAGGAATACAATAAGAATGAAAGTCCTTATGAGGTATCTGCTTCCCACAAGAAATGCAATTGTTAACTTTTTCTGACATTGGACTGAGGCAAGAAAAGGTTCCCCAACGAGGTACTTAGCTTTATTGAAGACTTCGGTCTGAAATTAGATTTGAAAATCTCAGGAGTCGGCCGACCAGCACTTGCGAACTGCTTCTGCTTCGGGCACCGCGTGGCAAGAAAGACTGAAGAAAATGGCATCGGATGCCTCATATACCCCTGGCGCACTGACGTCAGGGAAGAAGCGACAGCAACCAACACCAGACCAAGACTTTGGAACTCTGGCCGACTGCGGGACCACCTGACGACAGGATAACCCAAGTGTGATGACTGCAGCAGTGTAACACAATGAACATCGTAACTTATCTGCTCAGCAATGCAAACCTGGGCACTTTCTGTCAACAGGAAAGCACTGAAGGGCTTACCACCTAAATAGTCGATTTTCTTCAGCTCTGATCAAGCTACCAATGGTTTGGGCATGTGGGATGTGCCCTTAAGTTCTGGAAGCAGACTGGTTGTTATATTCTATGCAGGATATAACCTACACAAGCTAAGGCTACTATAGTAGTGATCAAATTATGAACATTGCCAAAGAAGCTGAAAAGAAAGGTGTACCCCTTCTGCATAGCAGAGTAGCCTAGGCAGTGAAGGCAAAGCAGCTAAGGAAGCTTGATATAAAGGAGATGAAGTAACGGAGACACAGAATAGGATGTGTACTGTGGAACAGATGAAAAAAAAATTAATCAGTCAAAACTGAAGCCAAAGTAACCCCTATTCCAGAGAAAGTCAAGTAGAACAAACTGCAGTGATTAAGTTACAAGTGCAGAAAAGCTGAAGTCAATATGGTAAAGCATATTTTTGAGAGATGGAAAAGATAAGAGGAGAAGAGACTGTACAGTCAAAAAAAATGCTTGGATTGCATCACAAAAGCCCTGTGTCAACTGAGAATGGTTGTTGAAAAAGGCAATAAAGCGGCACTGAAATAAGAGAGGGAAAGAGGTAGCAACAGTTGGCATGGTACCCAAATCCCATATAACAAGGGGAAAAGGGAATAATGATGATGAATGCACTCAAATTTATGCTGCACATATTTCAATTTCTGTGTGTTGTATACACTCTATCCAGTTTTTTTTCAGCAAAGTGAAGCAATTATGCCCTTAAAACTGTTATGTACAACTACTAGATAAAATGGTGTCAACTACATAGACTTAAGCACATTAATTATTCACCATTTTCTGGCACAAACTTAATTTTCATTAAGGTTAAAAAAAAGAAACACCAACATTATGAATGAAACCCACAATGCCAAAAAAGTCACTACTGGTTTACAAAAGTATTTACTATACCTTTTTTTTGTTTTTTATTTCTGATAATTCTTGAGCATTGGGAAGAAAGGAGGAAAAACGAACTGGCTTCTTTGGTATTTTTTTCTCAACTGTGAATACAAATAAATAAATTATACATTATATAAAATGCAGTGTGGCAGTATTCTACCAAAGGTTATATGCATTTAGATTCTACCATTCTCAGAAGCTCGATTTGAAGCACAAAGCAAAGAAGTTAGCATGAATGCAGCAAGTAAGCACCAAGTATGAAAAACAAGACAAATGCTCACATCTCACATTTTGGTACAGCAACAGTATAAAATGGTAAATTCAGGTTCACATCTCATGCTTTGGCACAGTAATAGCATAAAATGGCAAATTTACTACTTACCTAAAATTACTTTTTTAGGCCCTTGCCTGAGGGTGATCTACTTTCATACAACTGACTCATCAGTTCCAGTGGAATGGCAGCCAGGTACTCTTGGGCTAAGCAAAAGCTCTGCAAACACTTTGATCCTACCTAGGAACCCTCATCAGCCATCTGTTCCATGTCAAAAGCAAGGAGGTAAGGTCAGTTTCTAGGTGCAGAGGGGTGGACGTCCTACCTTCTCTCTGTGGTAGCATTCACCTCATCTCTGGGACTCCTTAAGAACCTGCAGTTGTTACCGCCTGAGGACAAGAATGCCTCTCCATACTAGTTTCCCCTCAGCTACTAGTGCAAATGCACTATGGTAATGCAAGCATGACTGGCTCAGAACATCACCAGATGAATGTCTACTGTTCCTGCTAGGTTACAAGAATGTGGTGAGCTACAGTTTCCCACTGCAAGGACAGGTGGGCTAGCAGAATCTGGTCATTTCCATCCTTCCCGGCTAGCTCCTATGGGGATACAAACTGCTAGTCAAACTCAGATCACCTGTGATATAGTAAGAGCTTGATCCCACTATGATTACCTACTTTGTTTTAACGCATTTCAATAGTTTATTTATCCTTTGTTGAACGGGATAGTCCCCTAGGCCTCTTGTCAGTTGAGACCTGAGGTGGTACTTGTACTACTAGTGAAAATTTGTGCAGGGCCTTAGGGAACTTCCCCTACTCTTCTTGATACGTGCCGTGGGATCTTTTATGCCCACCTGAGCTACCACCAACTCCCACAAATAGGACCTCAGTTTAAACTCTCATCCGAAGGATGAAACGCTCTGGAGTGCAGCACCCCCTTATGCTGCACTGCAGTTTCAGCAATCCAATTAACTAGTGCAGGAACAGGACCCATAACCTTCTGCACAAAAGGCAAGTGTGCTACCCATTATGTAAAACTGCTTCCTTTTACAAAGTATACATTTATTTATTTGAATTTGCTTACTGGGGTAAAGTAATAATCAGTTTTGACAAATTTCAGTCTCAATCTGTGCCAAACATACACAGAATACATTAGGACAATAATGCTAGATCACACACACAAACATATTATATATCCTACACATAGTAAGATATATACGTGTGTGTGTGTGTGTGTATATATATATATATATATATATATATACACACACACACACACACACACACACACACACACACACACACACACACACACACACATCCATCTTTAGATGTGTACTGAATGTAATCGAAACTTCAATACATCGAACATCAAAACACTGACAAGAAATAATCAAAAAAAAATGATGGCTCAGTGTGCGTATTCTGAGGCATAACCTTGGAGAATGCAAATTAAAAACTATGCTTTTTGCAAGGGGCAAGTCCCCCAACACACTTCAAGACTGCACAATATTGGGGAAAGGGCATATTCCTCAACCAGAGTATTATAGTGACACCACACAAAAGTCAACAGCTTTCCTATTGACCAAATCATGCAGGCAGGAAAGCTGTCAACTAAATCAACGACCGATCAATCTCAGGGCTCTCAAATATAAATACACACAAACATTTTACAAACAAAACTACCAGTGAGAAAATGCCACCGGCTCCACTTCTCTCTGATGCCTATCAGCTATTTCTGACAAAGGCTACTGTTATTCTATTAGAAAAACAAACATGGAATTGAACACAACCAGGTTATCAATACTAATTAGTAATGAACAAAATTTTGGTCTTTCAACAATGGTTACATTGTTTCTGGGAGACTAGAACTTAGTAACTCATATAACTGATACAGATAGCAGTCTCTAAATGAATTATAGTTGTCAGTCGAAAGACTACTTAGGACTTAACTCTATGTTTAACATTTTTTCACATATAGGTTCATAGGTGTGTACTAGGCTAATGGCCTTGGAGCCTTTACAAGCCAAGCCCATAGAAGTGCCCTGGCATTGTGCCGCCTGACGCACCACCTTTTTCATGGGCAAACAAGGTCCAGGATTTTACCGATTATTTTCCAAGGCATCAAGTATACTCAAGTTTGGATAAGGCCTATACCACTGTTCAGAATTTATTTACTGAAATCAATAGCTGATCCCCAACTTTGGTCTAACCATGCACTGTTGATCAGAAAGGTGGAACTAGACTAATCTGGAAATGTGGCTACAAAAAAGTTGTTCTTCGTAGCTTATCTAAAAAAAGAAGAAACATTCAAGAGCTGGTGTGAGAAGCTACTGCAATTTAAAGGACAGTAGATCTTAGACAGGGAACCATGGAAAATAATTAAGACAGATGTTATAATGCAAAAATCGAGTAGAACTAGCTAACGAGAAAGACTGGGAGTGAAACAGATTGTGATACTGATGAAAAGATCAAAATTTATTAAAGGAGTTACTGATAGTAAATGCAGCTTCTCAAAACGAGTGCCTTATCAGTCATATCACAAAATGTGAATAGCAAGAATCAGAGAATATTGAATTATATGACTGCATGTTGGATACAAACAGCGATGCTACTGGAGACATGCTTAGCAATGAGCATGGACATTTGGAAAAGAAAGAATTTCAGAATGGTTATTCAGCATGGTATCAGAACGAAAAGGGGTAATGATACTGCTTTTGTAAGAGTGGATCCAACAATTACAGAGGAGATGGAATAAAGACAGAAAATAGGGTAGATGTGTGGTTATGTCAGGTTATTGGCAGGGAAAGAAAATTACAATGGCATGTACGAGTTTTTATATTCCACCTAAAACCACTATTAAGGAGCTTAAGAGAATTATGGGAGAGGTGATCATCTTCCAGTAAGGAATATTATTCACGGGAGGAGACTGGAACCTGATATGCAGTACTTTAGATGTATCAGGGGAACATAGAAAGGAAAATATAACAAGAGGAGTAGATTTCTGAAGAAATGCATGAAATAGGAATGGAAGATGTACTCCAAGGTACTGCAACTGGCCTAGACTATATTTCACAGAAGCATGAATATTTAATAATTTTTTTGAACACATCCAATAACTATTTCAAATTATATGCCAATAAGATAAGCTGAATGAGACACCGGCACCTTCATACACACCTATTAAAAAGAGAGGATTTTAAGGAATCTGGAATGGAAATTATTCTAGAGGTACAATGTAATGTACACATTTTTTTCAGATGGGATAACATGAAAATGGAATTTAAAATATAGTAAAAATAAGAGAAGATACAGAACAGAATAAATACAAATTATTTAGAGGGATTACAAATAAAAGTATTGCAGATGAAAGGGAATCTTCAGGAACAAGAAGGGGAACAACTCAAGTGCTAAAACTAAAAAAGGGGGATTACTTTGATAATATAGTTTAAAACAGTGTCTATTAAGCAAGTATTTTGATAACCCCAGAATACAAAAACTATTACCATAATGACTTGGGGAAACAAAAACAGAAAAGGGTGCTGACAAACTTAGGAAGGCTACAATTAAAAAAAAAATAACCAGAGATCCTACAGAGGCATTAGAAATAGTTTGAAAATTTTGTAAAAATCTGTATACAGCATTGGAATGGAAGAACTATGAAAAGACACAAATTGAAATATTAATGGAAAGCTTGAATATTGTTAAGTTTAGAAGAGGAAAATTAGGCTCAAGAAATAATAGCTAAAACAGAAGAGATAAAATGGTGATGCTTAAATCAACACAGAAGTCTCCAGGAACAGACTGTATTCCTGTGGATGTTTTTAGACAATAAGAGGGGAAAAAGTAAAAGAACTAGAAGGTTTTAACTTATATTAAAAACAGAAACAGTACCAGCATTTTGGAAGAAAGTTGTGGTGGTTGTATTAACCAAAGAGGGCAAAGACCCTTTAAATTCAAATTCATATTGACCAGTTTCAAATCCAATGAATATACAAGCATTTGTCTACACTAGCTGAAAGAATTGGCTAATTTATTGCCAAAACTGATAGATATGAACCAATGTTATTTTATGGAGGAGAGGCAAAATTTGACAACATTAATGGAACAATGATGACTCAAAGGAAAGAAAAGTGCAAGACCACCACTTTGTTGTTGTTGAGTTTTAATGCATAGAAGACATTCAATACATATAGCTGGGAGTTGAGGAGTACGGCAATGGCAGTATTTGCATTTCCTGATGGAATAATAGGGTTAATTAGGAAGACACATGAAGAGTCTGAGGCAAGAAACAAGGTGGGAGGGTTTTTTCTCACAAACTGTTTTAACAGAGGAATCAGACAAAGGTGTCGTCTTTCTCCTTTTTAATTGCCTTAGTCATTAGCAAAGAAAATAAGGGATTTTTAAATTCAAGGATATAACAGATACCATACTCAAGAAAAGTTAGGTTTATCTGCAGATATTATTTTGTATTTGACAAATCCAGGAAATGAGGAACACTGAGGCAGTTTCAATTTTCTTCAGGATATAAAGCAAATTAAGATAAAACAAAGGCTATAGCAGTAAACTATGTTCCCAACACATTAATTGGCTTAGTAATACCCATATTTACGTGGAGATGATAAGATGAAGTATTTAGCTGTTTAGATTAAAATTATACCTTTATGTCAACTAAGGGTATGTGGGAAAAGACTAAAAAGATAATACAAAAACTGAAGTTGGAAAATCTTGACAATGGATATGGATAGCAAGGTTGTCATCTTCTTCTTTCGGCTGCTCCCGTTAGGGGTCGCCACAGCAGATCACCTGTTTCCATTTCTTCCTGTCCTCTGCATCTTGCTCTGTCAGACTAACCACCTGCATGTCCTCTCTCACCATATCCATAAACCTTATCTTAGGCCTTCCTTTTTTCCTGTTACTTGGCAGCATCAACCTTAGCATCTTTTTCCCAATATACTCTGCATCGCTCCTCGGCACGTCCAAACCAATGTAATCTTGACTCTTTGGCTTTGTCTCCAAACCTTCCAACCTGGGCTGAACCTCTAATATACTTATTCCTAATCCTGTCCACCCTCGGCACACCCAGTGCGAATCTCAACATCTTTAACTCTGCCACATCCAGCTCTGACTCCTGCCTTTTTGTCAGTGCCACTGTCTCCAACCCATATAACATAGCTGGTCTCACTACCCTCTTGTAGACCTTCCCCTTCACGCTTATTGGTACTCAGTCTGTCACAAATCACTCCTGACACTCTTCTCCACCCACTCCATCCTGCCTGTATTCTCTTCTTCACCTCTCTTAGCAAGGTACAAGCAGTGAAAATGTTTCTAAGTCCCTTTCATATTGCATACATGACAGGCATATTTTTATCAATAAGAGGAGAAACTGTGGTCCATGACTAATAAAGAAATAAAGGAATTTACTTGTGAGGGGAAAAGGGCAAGAATTAACTGGGATAAATTATTTATCCCTACAGAACAAGATGGTTTAGGATTACAAGATGTGAAGGGATACTTTAGAGCTCCAAAGTTATAGCTCCTATACAAAACACAAGCAGAAGACAACAAATCAAAATGAAGAAAATAATATTAAAATGGTGGGCGGGAGGGAGGACTTCACAAAATGAGACAATAATATTTTGGGTGCAGACACAAAGAGAATAATAAAAATCATGCAGAATATTATATTTACAAAGTAGAAGAAAACTATTTTGATAATTAAGTCAACATGAAATGGAGAAGGAAGATTTTACCAATACGGATAACTGTAAGTAAAAGTACAGAAAACAGGCAAGAGGGAGATGGAATTTATTAGAGAAAACTAACAAATGAACCAAGGTTCTGGCAGGAAATAGCAAGAGAGGAAAAAGTAAGAGTGGGATGAGGCCAAGCAAAGGTTTGGACTGTGGTTTGGAGACTAATAAAGAACAGGCACTAAGAAAGGTATCGCAGAGTGTTAAATGAAAGACCATCCCTGGTTAAGGTAACAGTTGTGTCAAGAACAGAAGCTGTATTAAAAAAGGGATTAGTAGTGCATATAAAATGAGTAATAAAGTACAGTTCTGCAAGTTGAACTTGGCATAACAGTAGATGTTCGAATGATCACTGCTGCAAGTAGCCTAAGCTATATGGGATGTATCCTGTCAAGGATATAACAGCCAGACATAGCTTCCACAGCTTCAGGGCACCTTCCATGTGCCCAATCTCTCAAGCAGCTTGAGATGACCTGACTAAAAGACAAGTTTGGGTGCAAAGCTCTTCAAGGCTTTCCTGCCAGAAGGGAGAGGAAAGCTGAGCCCTGAAAGGACAATGCTAGGAATAACAAAAAATAAATGACCACAACCTGGCATAAAAAACAACAAAAAACAAGGGGGATGGAGGGAGGGAGTAGCTATCGCAGCAGTGATCACTCGACCATCTACTGCTACATTAAATTCTACGTACACAACTGTAATATGTTCTTCATATTGATCACTACTGCAGTAGCCTTAGCTATTACCACAACTAACTATTTGGAAAGTGGAAAGAGAAGGGTCCAGAAGCCCCTGGAGATGTACAGAGGAGAGAGTAGCAGCTTCTAAAACACTTCTAGAATCCAATCCTTTTCAAAAAGCCACTGATGACGCCAAAGACCTGGTAGAGTGAGCCTTGACTCTGCCTGAAATAGTTATGTCATGGAAAGTATAACAAGATGTAATAGCCTTAGACAAGCATTTGGAAATGCTCCGTTTTGACACAAGTTGTCCCATCGTGTTACCTTTACAAGACATGAACAACTGATTCAAAGATCTGAAAGAATAAGTTCTGTCAAGATAGTACCTGCGTTGTCTGTGGACATCCAATGTATGGAGTATCCTTTCTTCCTCATTTTTAGGTTCAGGAAAGAAAATGGGGAGATGGATAGCTTGTCTTACATTAAAACTTGGATACCACCTTAGGCATAAAAGAAAGATTAGTTCTCAAAGAAACCCTGTCCTCTATTGGAGCATGAGGCAGGGTTGCCCCACCATGAGCTTGCAACTCAGATGACCCTACTTGTAGAGATCACAGCGATCAGTAAAACTGCTTTCCGTGTTAAGAACCTCAAGTTAGCCAGATTAGCTGGCTCAAATGGGGCTAGTGCTTATTTCTTTAACACAAAATTAAGATCTCAAGAAGGGGACACTGGTTGATTTGGGGAGGCCTTTTATGCTAAATCCCATTCAAGAACATTTTGGCATGGCATTGCCTTGAAAGGGGAAGGTCCATGGGCAGATGGCTGATAAATTGTGGCTGATAAATTATCCTTGATAGAAAAATAAAGGCCATAGGATAGTAACTCACAAAAATTGTAACACCAGAGGACAACTAATCCTGAATGGGTGCTGGTTATGTTGTTGGCATCAACTAGAAAACATTTTCCAGTTGCTAATATACAGTTTTCTAGTAGCAAGCTTTCTTGTCTCCATTAGCACCTGCAGCACATCCTCATAAAACAGGTGCTTAAAAGGAATTAAAACCCTATCATCCAAGCAGTCAATTGAAGATGATTGATCCCGGGATGTATCAAACAAACCTGTTCTTGTGTGAGAAGATCTATTCTGTGAAGAAGTTTGTGGCAATTGTCCCTGGTCATTTCCAAAAGAAGGAAGAACCATGGTTGCCTGGTACAGAAAGGAGTCATCACAATGATCTTTGTGGATTCCTTCTGAATCTTCAGAAGTACCTTGGACATTAATGGAAAAGATGAAAAGCATACAGGAACAGTCTTGTCCAAAGAAAAGAAAAGCATCTTTTTTCCAAGTCTTCTTGCATGGAGTCCTAGAACAGAATTTTGACACATTATTGTTCAGACAGGAGGCAAAAAGGTCTGCTCAAGGAACTCCCCACAGATGTATCAAATCCTGGAAGGCCCCTCTGAGATAGTTTCCATTCATGAGGGTCTGCCCTGGTCCTGCTCAGCTTGCCTACTACACAACTTTACTCTGACAAAGTAGGATACCTGTAAAGTGAGACTGCGCTGTGAAGCTATATCCCAAACTAACATGGCTAATCTGCAAATGGGGTACAACTTGGTTCTCCCCTGCTTGTTGATGTATCACATGACTGTGGTACTGCCTGCAACTATATGAAGAGGTCTCTGTGACCAAAAATGGTTCGGAAAGTTGAATGCATTTACTAGGGCAAGCATCTCCATGACAGTCGTGTTGCTTGCGTCTGTCTTTGGTGTACCACACCACTAGCACTTTTATCACTCCTGAAACTGCTCCCCAAACAAAGTTTGAATCATCTGTGATGACTGACTGGTTTGGGGCAGGGGCGCGCTTGTTTCCACCAAAAGACTTCTTTTCTGACAAACCCAATACTGGGATATGAAAAGATAAAGGGTGTTGATGCTGGGACCGATGAGATTTCAAACAACACTATCTTTCTCATGTGGAGCCTTGCCAAGGGTATCATAAGAATCACAAATGTCATGAGACCCAAAATCTTGAGGTATTCCCCTAGTAGTAACTGAAATCTGAATGAAAAGCTTTAGAAATAGATCTAAATAAAGATATATTTTTCATGTGGAAGAAAAGCTCTTTGAACTGAGGTTTCTAGTTGACAGTACAGCAACACAAGCCTGTGTGAGGTAGTTAAGAAAGACTTTTGTATGTTCTCCTGGAATTCCAGCTTGTGTAAGAGATCTAATCCAACAGTGATTCCTGACACTTTGAAAAAGAATCTGCAAAGATAAGAAAGTCTTCTAAATATGGAAGCATGTTGATACTCTGTAGTCTGCAATGAGTTACAACTGGAGTTAGATACCTTGTGAACATTCTTGGTGCAGCTGATAGTCCAAAGGGTATGCAAAGAACTCAGTGTAACCCAGTCACACAAAATCTTAAGAAACGTCTGAAGTTTGGATGAATAGGGATATCACTTTTTTTTTTTTTTTTTTTTTTTTAAGTCTAGTGTTACTAGGAGACCTGAAAGAGGAAGAAGGGATAACAGGTTAAGTGACAATTTTTAATTTGGGCACTATACCAAACAAGTTTAGAAAAGCAAGATCTGGAACTGCTCTCTAAACATTTTCTTTCTTTGGCAATAAGATCATCATTAAATAAAATCACTTCCCCCACCTAGGAAGGAGGAAAGTTTAGTTGCGTAAAATCTTACCATAATGATAGATGCCATTCTCTTCTCGATTGCAGTATTCTTTACATGGGGGAGTTGCCTCCCAAAATGACCAGATGTCAGACAGTGTAAAAAGACTGTTTAGAGGTGTGTGGTACATCGCACGTAGGCTATCGGACATAGGCCATAAAAACAACATACTCACGCACCATCCTCAGAACTGAGTGCCCCAGGAGGAGGGACCATCTAAGGAAAATATGGGGGCTAAGTACATCCAAGTAAGAACAGCTAAGTACATCCAAGGAAGAACAAAGTCAGGGGGAATGAGGCAGGGATGGAATACTGCAACAGAGAAGAGGAGGACATCTATTGTTATGGCAAGATTTTACACAACTAATCTATGTCCTTCTATTCTGTTGCAGTATTCTTTACATGAGGCAGAATGGCAAAGCTCATGAGGAAAGAGGGGTGGTAGGAGAAGTGGAGCTCTCCATGAAACCATGGAGAATAGCCCTGGCAAACTTTGCCCTAAATTTAGAAATGTTACCCACTTTGTAATATTTGGTGAAGGTATGGATTTAGGACCAAGTAGCTGCCTCCAGAATGGAGTTAGTGTACAGTCCTTTGATGAAGGCACCAGAGGAAGCAACAGCCCTGGAAGAGTGTGCCTTAACAAGAGAAGGGAGTCTCCTTCCATGATGCTCATAGCAGAAAGAAATAGCTTTAGAGACCCAGCTGGAAATAGTTTGTTTAGAGACAGGAACTCCTAAAGCTCTAGGGTGAAAACAGACAAACAACTGGTTACAGTTCCTGATATTCTTTGTTTTGTCAAGGTAGAACCTAAGCTGTCTGTGTACATTGAAAGTGTGCAGAACCCTCTCTGCAGAGTTTTGGAAAAAGGTAGGTAAAATAAATAGACTAGTTGAAGGATGACTCATTTACCACTTTAGGCATAAAGGAAGGACTGGTGCGAAGAGACACACTGTCTCTGTGGAACAACAAGAAAGAAGAAACCATAAGGGCCTTGAGTTCAGAAACCCTTCTGGCTGAGGTTAATGCAAGAGTAAGATAGTTTTCCAGGAGCAAAATCTCAGGGAGGCAGAAGCTGCTGCTCAAAAGGGGCTACGGTCAGTTTCTACAATACAAAGTTAAGATACCAGGGAGTGAAACCGGTTTCCTTGGAGGTCTCACTTGAAGGACACCTTTTAAGAATTGTTTAGCTTCAAGTCTAGAGGCAAAGGGGGAGAAAAAGGCAGACAGGCAGCGATAGCTGACAGGTGCACTTTCACTGAAGAGTAAGCTAAGCCAGCATCCAGCAATGCACACAGGTATGAGAAACTACATTACAGTGACCATGAAACAGTGGCAGACCACTTTGCAATTAAGCCATGATAAAGGAAAAATTGTTATCCCAGGGATAAAAATTCAAAGGGGGATATTCCAGGGTGACTCTGTCACCTTTACTATTCTGCCTTGCCCTTAATCCATTAAGCTGTTAATACTTAACAGCTTAGGCCATGGCTATAATCTGGCTCCTAGAAAACAGCAAAGTGTAAAGACTTATCACCTTCTCTTTGTCGATGATTTAAAACTGTATAGATCATGAGATGGGGAACTGAAAGCACAACTGCAAGTTAGCAAAACTTTTTCAGATGATATAAGAAAGTCATTTGATCTTGATAAATGTGCAAAACCAACCTTTAAAGCAGGAAAACTGCAACGCCAGAAAAACATCAGTTTGGGACAATAATGTGATATAAAAGAACTTGAGCAAGGAGGAGCGTATAAATATTTGGGAATCAATGAAGGATCAACAATAAAACATGAACAAATGTGAAAAAAATTAGTAAGGAATACTTCAGAAGACTTACATTAATCCTGAAAAGAGCACTGACATCTAGGAACAAAATTCAAGCTATAAACCAATTTGCTCTTCTTGTCCTAACTTACAGTTCTGGAGTGATATACTGGCCCCAAAATGTGTTGGATAGATTAGATAAGCAAACAAGAAGTATGCTTCATGCTCATCAAATGATTTATAAAAATCAATGCATACCAAGATTATATATTCCTCATTCCGAAGGAGGGATGGGCCTTCTTGAAATTGATTATATGCATAGATCTGCAATCGTGGGACTCCACACACATCTGCTGACCTCGCAAGACCCAAATGTAGTAAAGGTTTTGAAACGTGAGGAGAATAAATGTAAGATGACTTCTCTGCTTAATCTAGAAGAATCTTATCGCCATCAAGCAGGAATGAAAATCAAACCAGTAGATAAAAATTTGGCAGTAACTGAATGTGCCAAAAAACAAACGCAAGAATATAAGGTGAAGGATCAGATGAGAAGGCAAGAATGTGGAAAAAGCATAAGTATAGTTGCAAGTATAGAAAGCTTCTGGAAAAACCTTATGTTGATCACGAATGAACACGAGTGGTTAAGGAGAGGCAAATTTAAACCAACAGATGAAAGGTTAATATCGGCAGCCCAAGATAGTGATAGTGGGCTGCGTACACGTTGGTTTATAAAATCCATTGAACATGTGGGAGAAACAGACAAATGTAGGTTTTGTAAAACCGAATTAGAAACAGTTGCACACCTTGTTGCTGGTTGCGACATACTAATGGCAGAAGGACTGTATACTGAAAGGCATAATAATGTGGCGAGACTGTTGCACTGGGAATTGTGCAAACATTATGGTAATAAAGTGGCTGAAAAACACTGGAAACAATCCACAAAGCATCATAGAAAATGAAGAAGTTTACATCACATGGGATCATCCATTACCAACAATTCAAAAGATAGATGCTAGAAAACCGGATATAGTGATCCAAGAAAAGAAGACAAGAGTAGCATTGATCACTGAAACTGCCACACCCAGTGGCTACAGTGTCTTGAGTACAGAAAGACACAAAGTCAAAATATCAAGATCTGCAGGCAGAAATGAGAGCAATGTGGAAGAAAGATACCTAGACACTTTCAACAGTAGTAGGAGCAATGGGTCTTATAAAAAATAATTTACAATCATATTTAGATATGCTACCAATACATGTTAAATCCCTACGAACTGCAGGAGGAGTCATTACTAGGCACATTGCAGCTGCTGCGAAGGACACTATTGGCTGACATCAAAGAATGAAAATACTAATTTCATGAACTTTAATTGTACTTTGACTTCAGAATGGGGTCCATTCCCGTCATGGCATTACAAACCCAAAAGACTTGGAGAAATTAAAAAGTATGAGAGAACCAGTGGGACTTCCACTGTAAGTGGGTCCAGGTTACGAGAGAGACATCAAAGTGAAAATCTCTTCCATTTGGACAAATGAGATTTTCCAGTACTGGGTGTCCTGGCCTCCTGTAGAACCCTAAGAGCTTCATCTGAAAGGAATTAAAATCCTATCACCGACAACGTCAGCTGAAGAGTAGACAAGTGACGATGGATGAGAGTTCCTTTGTGTTGTGTGAGAAGGTCAACTCTGTGGGATGACTTGTGGTGATTATCCTTAGCTAAATGGAGGAGTAGGGGGAATTAATGCTGTCTTGGCTAAAAGGGAGTCACTATCAAGATTTTTGGTTTGTCCTGAAGAATCTTTAGCAGGACTTTTGGAATGAGAGGAACAGAAGGGAATTCATAAAGAAACATCCCCTTCAATGAAAAGCTGGCTGAGGGTGTCCACCTTCCAGACCAGATGATGTGGATCTCTGGCACAAAACAGTGGAAGTTGTCTGTTCGTGGAGGAGGCAAAAAGGTCTATTTGTGGAGTACCCCACTGGGGGATGGTTCTTTCTTTTTGGCATGCAGATCAGAAACACATCCCTGTGGAGCATCCACTTGTGGGATTGTGTTTCAGACCTGCTCATGGTATCTGCCACTGCATTCAGGCTGGAAGGGATATACACAGCCTGAAGGTGGGTCTGAAGTTTGACAGCCAGCTCCTACACTTACAGGGCTAGTCTGCAAAGGAGATAGGACTTTGTCCCTCCCTGCTAGTTCACATACCAGAGAATGGTCATGTTGCCTGTGAAAATTTTTTGAAGGCCTGAAATGAAGAAAGACTGAAAGGTCTGCAGAGCCAGCAGCAGTGCCCTCATTTCTTTTATATTGATGTGTTCCCTTCTTTGTGGGGAGGACCAGATCCCTTGTGCTTTTATGGAGCCAAAAGCTGCTCCCCATTCTGTGTCTGAGGCATCTGTGAACATCTCCTGTGCAGGTGTTAGAAGATGGAGTGGGAGACCTGGGTTAGCAGTCAACTGTTGAATCCACCAGGTAATCTCCCTCTTCAAACAAGGGAGACAGGGAACTGGGAACTTGAGTGGATGTGCGTGTTGCATCCAGACTAATTTCAAGAACCACTGTAGTCTTTTCGTGCAGTTTTGCCAGTGGAAGCATTGGGATGGTGGATGCCATGAAGCCCAGAGTTCTGAAAAAAATCCTGGCAGTGATAGGAGTTAAAGGGATAAGGCTTTGAAAAAGGAAACGAGTTCCTGGGCCTTCTGAGTGGGGAGAGAAACCTTCATAAGTTCTGTTTGTATCCTGCATCCCAGAAAAATGTGGTCCTTAGATGGGGAGAGAGCAAATTTTTGGTAGTTTATTATAAAACCCAGAGACTGCAGGAGGGAAATGGCAGTGCTTAGATTGTGCTCTGGAGCCCATGGACTGACTGGCTGAAAGAGATCATCATCCAGGTATGGGAAGACCTGAATGCCCTGAAATCTGCAGTAAGCAATAACTGGGGCTAGACATTTCGTGAATACCCTTGGGGTGGTGGAAAGACCAAAAGGCAAGGCAGAAAACAAAGTGCCGAGAGGCTGCAGAGAATCGTAAAAATTTCCTATAACTAAGATGAATGGGGGGATATGTAGGTAAGTGTTCTTGATGTCTATGGAGGCTTGTGGGATGATCAGAGGAAATCAGGTTTGCAAAGTAAGCATTCTGAAGATAGGCACTTTCAGGAAGGTGTTGAGGAAGGAGAGGTCCAGGATGGGTCTCCAAGGGCCCTCCTTCCTTGGTGCCAAGAACATCCTTGAATAGAACCCTTTTCCTCTTTCATTTGATGGAATAGGTTGAATGGTGCTATGTTCCAACTGGTCTTGCAGCACCTTTGGTAAACGTGGCAGGTGCTGTCTAGGTGGTTGTGGGATGCCTCTGAAAGGAGGAAGTGCGTTCCAGACCAAGAAATAACCCTTTTTTATGATGGGGAGCACCCAAGAATCCTGTGTAATGTTTTCCCTGGCTGGAATGGAAAAAGAAATGCAAAGGGAAGGGGGGGTATTTGGAGTCCAAACAGTCAGCTGGACCCTAGTCTGTCTGGAAAGGGCTGTTTTTGAGGTGGGGCTTGCTGTGGAGACCTAAATTGCTGAGGTCTCGTATCAGACTTTTTAGCCTTAGCTGATGGCGGCCATGACTGCCTTCCCACAAACACAGGTTTAGAAGGATAATTCCTTTGGAATTTTTGTACAGAGGAAACCAAGATGTGTTTCAGTTCCTGCATCTCCTTACTCTTCTCCTCTAAGGTTTTAAACAAGTCCATAGCAGCAGGCCCAACCAGGGCTGAATTGTCCAGAGGAGCATCCATAAGTTTGGATTTAATGCCCTCTGACAAAGATTGAAGTCTCATCCAGGCAAATCTGCTCAGGACTAAATCTGCGGCAGCTGCCCTTGCTGAAGCTTCCACAGCATCATAACTACATTTTACTAAATGGCAGGCCAGCTGAGATGATGTCTCAAGCAAGGATGAAGCCAAAGATTTATTTTCTGAGTTAGGCAAATCGAAAATAAATTTGGATAGTTGGGACAAGAGTTCCAAGGTGTACTTAGTCATGTGGCAGAAGTGTAACATTTTTGCCTAACCTCTCCATATGTCTACTGTCAGAGGGAAAAAGGGTGGTGGAGGGAAGTAACTTTGAGGGCTTATCAGTAGCAACCGTAATGACAAAAGGGTCAGCAGAAGGGGATTTGAAAAGAAACTTACAGTCTCCCAGCACCTTGTAGAATCTGTCAGGTTTCTTGGGTGCTGGAGACTGAGAATCAGGAGTCTTAATGGAAGATGCAAATGCATCCAAAAATGCAGGTAGGACAGGAGGTATGGCTAAGGGACTAGGAGTATCTACCTGGAGTAATTCGTAGTAATGCTTTTGTACTTCAGACATCTCACAACTGTCCCATTTGAAATGTTCCTTCATCTTACTCAAAGTCTCACTGAAACTAATTTCCTCCACTGGGGAATCAATACCATTGGAATCCTCCTCTGGAGATGCATAATCCAATGAGGAAGGGATCTGTGATCAATACGCTAGGGACTCATCCTTCAGAAGAAGCCTCTTTCCTAACCCTCTTCTGAGGAGAGGTAACCCAGGATGTGGCTGGTACTGAAACCTCTGGAGGAGACCCAACGGATATAAGGGCATTGAAAACCCCCTGTATAAAGTTTTGCTAATCCTTCTGTGAATTAAAGGAGGAGACAAATGTTTATTTTCTTTCTTTTCGGCATGCAGATCAGCCCTATGTATGGTTGAAGGACCAGATGCAGGCCTAGTTTCAATGTCAGAATCCACTTCCTCTCTAACAAATATCCTAGATCCCCCCAGGGCCCTCGATGATCACAACTCTAGGCTCCCCCTGGACATCTGCACTGGATGCTTACAGTAGCGCCAAGGATGTGCTGTCATTCTGATCCAAGGCGACCTCAGTTACAGGCTCAGCCTGTGAATCGGACATAGGGGCTGAACATTTCTCCGGGCTAACAACTACCTTGGGACAGAAGTGCAGCTGAAGTTTCAGGCCTAGGCTTCTTGGCTTTCCACTTCACAAGCAACTTAGCCTTAAGGCCCTGCGGGTCCCTCCATAGCACTTTTCACAAAGAGTTTCAAGCACTGATTCTCCAAATATATCTTAAGGGAAGATAACCTACTTGTCAATGTTTTAGGCACAAAGGCCTGGCAGATGACTGTCTTTATGTGTAATCTGACATCCACACTGGCATTTGCCTTTCTTTGATGACATTAAACTTAGCCACAGCAGAAATAGTAAAGAAAGGTTTCCCCAACAGGGCACTTATCTGAAATGATGAGATAGCACCCACTCTGGCGAACAGACTGTACGTACGGGAGAAGCATTTGGACTGGTGGCACAGAAGTTCTGAAGACGGTGCTTGCATATACCACTTTTACGGCCTACATCTGATAGCCTACGTGTGACATACCATGCACCTCTAAGCAGTTAAAGCCTTTTGTACACTGGCAGACATCAGGTCGTTTTGACAGGTAACTCCCCCATGTAAAGAATACTGCAACAGAGGAATAAAAGGACATCTGGTTCCATCAGTCCTTGGGACACCATGTGATGGAGAACTGGAAGAAATGACAGAGTCTGATCTGGAAGATTCAGGTCGTTTTGGCAGGTAACGCCCCCATGTAAAGAATACTGCAACAGAGGAATAAAAGGACATCTGGTTCCATCAGTCCTTGGGACACCATGTGATGGAGAACTGGAAGAAATGACAGAGTCTGATCAGGAAGATGAGGAATGACACCCTGGAAAGGAGGAATTTCCCTCCCATTGCCATATGTAACCTTGATGAATGATCTTCAGAACCCATTTGTCCTAAACTGTCTAATGTCAGAACAATTAAGATTCATACTTTCTGGAAGAAAAAAGAGGCCAGAGTGGGAAGGGGTCATAAGGTCTCTTGAACAGTCACTTGGAGTTGTACAGTCCTTGGTTTCGGGAGGTACGGGGTTTCTTTTTGGAACTCTCACTGTCATTTCTTCTTGAATGTCTGTTTATCTGTATTTTGTTGAGACTGTTTATTCCGCTTTTTTGGCAACATTGGATGAAGGGTTAGAGAATCCCATATAAAACCTGAAAAAAGAAGGCTGAAAAATCTTAAATATTCCCAGGATCAACTTACCCCTTTTAGGGCCAAAAACTAAATTATCCAAAGGGGAATTTAAAATTTTCTTTTTTAACATGATTGGAGGTGGGGGGGGGGGGTCAGTCTCGGAATAACTTCCTGGAAGAAGTATCAAAAGACTCCTACATGGACTGTGAACAAGGAGTACTGACCTGTGAAACAGAAGCAAATTATTTAAAGCAGGTGGTTACTCATAAGAAACTGCAGATAAAACATTCCTCATACTGTCACAATTAATCAGAATAAAACGTAACATAAGAACCTGACAATTCAAAATTCTGAAAAATCAAAAGTTGCATAACTATACACTTTTCTCCCCATACTTATTAATAATCTCCTCATCCTTATCAGAAAGAATACAGATGGAATTAGCCAAGTGTTTAGTAGCAGTCAAAACAACTAAAGCTATAGCTACTGGGTCAGGTTTGAGAACAGGGTATAAACAAATAAAAGACTGAGGAACTATATACTTATTATCTGCCTTATTAGGGGCAGCTGGCTGACTATCAGGAAAATTACAGGCAGTAACGCACACATTCCTTACAGCAGGCAGAAAAGTAGAAATGGATGTAGGTTCTGGAAAGTTCCTTCTGTAACAATTCGTAGTATTTTCTGAGAGACTGAGAAATCTGTGTTCTCCGAATGAAAACATTGGCACATTCTCGCAACAGTTTCAGAAAAATACAAATCCCCACAGAGAGATTCAGAAACTGAGCTCTCCTCCGAGTCAGAATCAGAAATCTGATGAAAAAACCCTGCATCTATCCCTTAATCTTCCTGATCAAATTCAAAATTGCAAATCTCTTCAGAAAAATAGGTATCCCTCTTTCTTTTACCAGAAACTACCTTACAAGAAGGATCAAATTGCTTAAATTAAGCCCTGAGCCACACCCAGTAAACTATTCCTGGTTAAGGAAATATGACAAGGAGCAGACACATGCTCAGTTTTCTGTTTCTTTTTGACATGAACAATGGGGCCAAATGAGTTACTAATGGCAGTAGCAGCAGCTTCCGCAGTGATGGTCACAGCATTCTGACAAAAGAGAAGCCTTCCCTGTTCCCTCTCTCAGGACAGACAAGCATGGGTCTTCCTTGCCCACATAGGGAATCCCAATAGCCACAGAGCATGTGGCTAGTTCCCGGGTCCACAGTAGCTTAGGGTGTTGCACCAGAGGAATTGTGGTACAAGATGAGTGGTCTGAGGTACAACAAATGGCTAAATCAGAGTCACCCATCTGCAGGAGGCAAACTGTTAGCCTGCTATTGTGTCAATGGCTGTTTGCTTAACTTTTTCTTTCGTGGCTGGAAGAAAGACTAAACATGGAACTGGTAGTTTGTTTCATGGTCAAGCCAAAAATGGTGCCTGTTACCTAAGAAAACTACACTTCTTTAAAAGTAAAATTTTTCACAGAAAAACAGAGGAAAATGCATTTTAAAACACACTGTTAGCCTCCCAAAAGTAAAATAAACAAAATTTCTCCAGAGAAACAAAATGTTTTTCAGTTACTTTACACAACTTTTAAACTGACAGGGGAAAAAAACTGTGCCCATTTAAACATATTATACAGTCTTGTGACAGTCAGTTAAAACATAAATCTCCTACCTTTAAAATAACTTTCCTGAAGAGGAAAGTTATAAAACACAAACAACATTAAGAAAATAGAAGGATTTTCCCAAAAGGGAAAATATATCCCATATAAAGAACAGCACCAAGCCGACCATTAATCCTCAAAAGCCTAAGAGGAGTGTACTCTTTTGGTGGCTGTAAAGCTCTGAAGGGCTTGGCACCCAAATGTGTCTTTTAGTCAGCTCAGCTCGAACTGCCAGATAGTTTGGGCACATGGAAAGTGCCCTGAAGAACTGGAAGCTGGTTGTCTGCTATACCCTTGGCAGGATATACCCCATATAACTAAAGCTACTGCAGCAGTGATCAAGAAGATGAACATAATGTGTTATGTGTAACTATGAGGGTGCCCTCTAACAGGACCCAGGCTGAGGCTGCATCCCAAGCTTTATTACTATGATGGAAAGAGCAAGAGGATCACCCGAAGACAGAACTTAGATGGCTAAGCTTTGGAAGACTAACTTCTCAAGTGGCCAGCTCCCAGAATCATAGACAAGAAATAATGCTCAGTGATGTGCCCACTAAGGCCCAAGTGGATGCAACACAAACATCTGCAGTGCAGTCATTCTGGAAGCAAGTGACTAAAATAACAATTCATCTAGTGGAGTGGACATGGCCTGCAGCATTTGACAATGGAAGCCTGGCCAAGTGATGGCAAGAGATAATGTAACCAGCAATCCAACTAGAAAATGTCTGCTTATCAACTGCAAGCTCATTCTACACTGAAGCAAAGGAGAGAAATGACCGATTTGTCCTCCTAAAGTAATGTATCCAAGTTCAGGTAAAACCCAAGATTTCAATGCACATCCATTCAGAATGTGAAGAGTCTTCCCACCCCTTGTTTCTGCCTCTTCAAATACAGCAAGGTTAAAGGACTGGTTTAAGGAAAATTCCAAAATAACCTTGGACAGGTAATATGGATTTGGCCTTGCAGCAATAAGTGTAGGACTGTCATACACTACATGGTCCTGGGTTCTAATACAGGATATTCCATAGACTTACAAACACAAGGTGCGGGGGGTTAATTCTTCCATGGGGCAACTGGTTACTCTTAAAATGGTCCACAGGGGTAGTAAGCATAGTACTAATCTATGAACCCATCAACCTATAATATGTCCTGAGCCCTGTGAAAGACTAGATGCGTTTCCCTACACATAAGAAAGCTAACTTCAGAGATGGGATGCATAGAGCTAATCATCACCAAGAAAACTATTTTCCAAGAGATGAACTTCAACATCAAGCTATCAAGCTTAGTGAACAGACAAATATGTTAAGAGTTTATCTGTTTACATCTGGCAGAGGACTAAAGCTCTGAGCTACTAATGAGCTGCTTCCTGTGTCCAGGGCAATTCCTTACACCCTCCCATCTTCATATGCTACTGTGCGATTCTGAGCAAGTCACTTAACCAGACATTACTTCCGCGTCATCCCTGAAAAAGTACAATTGTGTCCAGTGGGCTTACACTTACAGGTTTCAAATATAAAAAAAACATTAATTTCAAATCTCAAGGAAAGAAGGGATTTCTCAACAGATGGACAGAGATACAGCATTATTTTTAACAACAGGTGACCAGTCAGTACTGACCTGCACATCTGCCCTTCACTAGCAGACATGTGCATCCTGATAATGGAACAAGTAAGATCCAGACAGCATACATCCCTGAACTAAGTCAGAATTACTTGCAAGGTAATCAATTGAATTACAAGTTACCAATCCATCTTGATCAAAACCATTTTTGCACTTTGCAGTGTAAGCCAGATGAGTGAAAGGCTTCCTAGTTACCTTAGTTGCATCCAGAGACAGTGGCTTAATGGGACTACCTTGGATGCCAAGCTCTAAAATGAAGCTAGTTGTTACACTGCTTGTGGGGACATCCCTAGCTATGGCCAGCAGACACTTCTGTACTGGTAAGGCCCTATGGGCCTGAAGCCATGTTCTTCTTTGCACCCGGGGAAGGGTCAGGGGAGCATCAAGGATAAGGTTATTTCTTCATCTTGCTTCCATAAACTTTTGGATGAGGTGCAGGATAAGGAGGATTAGCATCAATTTGCACAATAACCTCCTGCACCATGGAAGAGACAGCAAATTCCAGACAATCTTCAGGGAGATGTCCTGCACTGAACAGAATAGGACCACCACCATGTTCCCCTCAAATGGCAAACAACTTAAATTCCAGAGTTCTGAACTTCCTGAAAATCCTTCAAGGAGAGAACTGAAGGCCTAGTGCAGAGCAACTGCAAGCATATTCTTGAAATGTGTACCACAGAAATATTCATGCTTCAACTTGTGGGCAAATGACGATGTGCTTCCCTGCACAGATGTGACCTTCTGCTCTCTTGCTTGTTCAGATGCAATAAACAAACTAGCTGTCTGAACAGATGAGACAATGCAAAAAGAGCAGTTTCTACAAGGCCTTCAAAGACTGCTCTGAGTTCAAATTTAGTGACATGGAGCCTCCACTCCTCACACACTGTAAGGGGCTAGGTAGGCTCCCCATTTCACAAGCAAAGAATCCAATGTGAAGATTTGCAATAGATTCAGTCACAAGAAGTATGCACCCTCTGTGTAATGGCAACAAGGGAAGGATGTTAGAGGGAATTCATTGGCAGAATTATGCTAGATATTATAATGTTTATACCTCTATAAAAGACAGAAGATCTAATTACTTTATGCTGTCTAGAAAAATTGTTAGGCGCAAGACACTCCACAGTTGTACAAGTAAAGATAAGAAAGCATAGCCATTACTCTGTTGGTAAACATGCACTGTAAAGCGTGTGACTACATAGCTCCACAGAGAAAGTACATAGTTGGAGATGAGATAGTAAGTTTACCATCCTGAAAACTTCAACAGTTCATGTTTTAATAGATCACTGTTGCAGAAGCATATAGCTATATGGGGGGGGGGGGTGTATCCTGCCAAGGAAGGATATCCAGCTAGTATACAAAAGCTTTTGGGTATCTTACACACACACAATGTCTGATGAAGCTCAAAGGGCATGATGGTATAAAATCAAACATGCAGGCATCACAATTCAGTCTCCTTACCTCTAGAAGAGATAGACCAAGATAAAAATGCAATCTGACCAGTATGGCAAACTGGATAAAAAGTGGGATGGTGGGGGGAAGGAACCCCAACCCTGGCCTAATTTTATATCTAGAAAGGAGGCAAAACAGGATCAAGATAAGGGGGCATGGAGGGAGGGCTGCTGAACTGCAACAGTGACCTACTCAAACATCTAGTCTTATAGCAAGTTTACTTACACAACTGCATTATGCTGGTCATTAGATCACTGTTTTAGTAGCACACAGCTATACGGGATAATTGCCAAAGACTAGAGAGAGAGGAGGAGGAGGAATGAGGGTTAGAGTCCAGGAGACCATGGAGAACTGATCCAGCAAATCTTAGTCTGACAGTTGTAATGTTTGGTAAGCAAGTACAGATGATCATGTAGCTGCCTCTAGAAAAGATCTAGAGTCCACCCCTTTCCAAAATGCTTTAGGAGAAGCTAGAAGAAGCCATAGTCTGGTAATGTGAGTTTTAGCCTTCTGAGGTAGTGAATTTCCATGGAGGGAATAACGAAAATAAATGGAATGGGATAACCATTTGGAAACTGTTTTTACAGAGGTGTCCTTTTCTTTCATTCAAAAAAATTAAGATTTGATCTGTAGCTCCAAAATCTTTTCGTTCTTTTAGTGCAATATCTGAGCCCTCTGTGGGCATGAAGTATGTGGGATCTTCTTTTCCAAGTTTTTAGGCTCAAGAAAGTACACAGGAAAATGGATGCATTTGTTCAAAGTAAATTCTGAAATGACGTTTGCCACAAAGGTAGGAAAAGTTCTTAAAGTTAACCTGTTTCTGTGAAATATGAGGTCAGGATCATTAACCATAAAAGCTTGAAACATAGATACTTGTTTGACTGAAGTCACAGCAATAAGTAAAACACTATTCCAAGTAATGAATTTCAAAGCAGTTTGATAAGTTTGTTTAAAGGATGACAAAATAACCTTTTCTAAAATATAGTTGTGATCCTAAGAAGCAGACATCTCTTTTCTTAATGGACAGACAGGCAGAACACCTTTCAGTAATTTCATTTGGAATAAGAAAAGAATGGTGGATCTAAAGGCAGACATGTAGAAATAGATGAAAGGTGAATTTTTATACAAAAGTTAAGAACAGCCTGAATTATGCAATTTATACAGATGGTGGAGAACTAGACATGCTTCTGGTTTATTTGGGTCCTGGTTCTTCTTGTAGCACCAGCAAGAAAATTTCTTCTACTTGGTCAAATAGGATTTTCTAGTAGTAGGTTTTCCAGTCTCCTTCAGTACCTACGCTACATGTCCGTAGGGAAAAAAAAGCTGCACAAGAGGGATCAAAATTCTATCATCCAAGCAGTCAAATGAAGATTCTGCAGGTTGAGGTGGAGTGATCCACTGTATTTATGTGAGTAAATCTATCCTGTGGGGAAGATTGTGGCAATTGCCTTTGGTCATTTTCAAGAGAATCGAGAACCAACCTTGCTGATGTCAAAAGGGTTACCTAAATAATATACACATTTGTCTTTTGTATCTTTGAAAGAACTCTGGTCTCCGATCCCTTGTCTTTTTGGTACTAAAAAGAACCTCTGATAAGTTCGGAATCCTCTCTGGTCTAGTGAGACCTCCTGGATGACTCTTGTCCAGCAGCTTCTCTCTAACTGGGTGGGACAGCGGGAAGCTTTCTTTTTTTGGAGGTGGGCGTCTGGGGAAAATGGTATGAAATAACCTCTGGATATTATTTTTGCCACCCAAGAATCTTTTGTTATAGTAGCCCAGAAGTCTGGGTGCAAGGACAAGTGTCCCCCACATGCTTCCATATGTCAGCAGTCAGGCAACCCTTCAGGAGCGCTGAAAGGGTCTATCTGGAAAGGAATCTCTGAAATCCTAGCTTTGCAGGCCTCCTCTGCTGTGAGGATGGCATCTTCCATTTAAAAGTACAGTTTTGTACCTACCATAAATGTAGATGTTCGAGGATCTCCATTGCTGCAGTCCTTACATATGGGTAGTCCGCTGTCCACCATCGGCCCGAATACCAAAGGGCTAGAACTGGCGTCGGTCATCGGCGCCCGAGACTGAAGTCAGTACGTGTCAGTACAAATGCGCATGACCGACGCCATATCCTCAGTCTTTCTTGCCTCAGATGCCAGAATGCAAAAAACACCACCCAAAACCCAACCTAAAAACAGGGGGAAGGAGGGAGGGAAAATTGGACTGCAGCAATGGAGATCCTCGAACATCTACATTTATGGTAGGTACAAAACTGTACTATGTTCTTCGTCTCCCATTGCTGCAGTCCTTACATATGGGTAGAATCCCAGAGCAACGGAAAAAAGGGAGGCTGGCCAACTAAATAGCATTAGGAGCTGCTAACATGCCCTGTAAGATTGCAGTGGCAAACCCAGCCCTAGACCTAGAATAAAGAGGTAAATGATAATGCTTTGTAAATGTATGTACAGAACTCCAAGTAGCTGCCTCTAGAATGTCTTTAGTAGCTACCCCTCTCAAAAAAGCAGTAGAGGTGGCCGTAGCCCTAGTAGAATGAGGCCTGATCCCAACTGGAACATCCTTTCCATGATGAGAGTAACAAAAAGCAATACAATGGCCAATCCACTTGGAAATAGTTTGTTTCGAGACAGCTTTCCCTTGTGAAGTCAAAGCAAAAGAAACAAATAATTGTTGAGATCTTCTGAACTCTTTGGTTCTGCTCAAATAATACCTTAACTGCCTATGTACATCCAAAGAATGCAAAACTTTTTCCCCTGTATTTTGGGGGTTAGCATAAAAAGTAGGCAAATGTAGAGATTGGTTCAATGCCACATTAGAAATCACTTTAGGCATAAAAGTAGGATTAGTACGTAAGGAAACTCTGTCCTTGTGAAAAATCAGAAAAGGTTCCACTGCCATGAGGGCCTGTAATTCAGATACCCGTCTAGCAGAAGTAACAGCCAACAAAAAAGCAGTCTTCCAAGACAACAACTTCAATTCAGCTGTAGCTGCAGGTTCAAAAGGAGGCAGAGTCAGCTTTTCCAAAACAAAATTAAGATCCCAGGCAGGAGTAGGAGCTCTTCATGGGGGTCTTATATTCTTTGCCCCTCTAAGAAACTGTTTAACCAATGGATGCGAAAACAAAGGAGGGTCACAATCATAATGAGCAGAAATAGCTGCAGCATGCACTTTTACAGAAGAGAAGGACAAACCCTTGTCCAATAAAACAGTCAAATATTGCAATATACAACTCAAATTAGGCAATTTGACATCAAAGCCTTTAGCTGAACTCCAAAGAAAAAATCTCTTCCATTTATCAGCATAAACCTTTCGAGTACTACGTCGCCTGGCTTCCAAAATAACATCCAAAACTTGTTGAGGGAGCTGAAGGCCCTCCTTCTTTAAAACAGAATGCGCCAGGCTGTCAGGTGTAGGGATTGCACCCTGACATTGAGAAAATGATTGTCTACCTGAGACAATAAGTGAGGAATCTGTGGTAATGGCCAAGGTGTCCCATGAATTAAGCTCCTCAACAGAGGGTACCAATGCTGACGAGGCCAATCCGGTGCTATAAGGATCATGCAAGGTTTGTCCCTCCTGACTTTCAACAGTACCTTTGGAAGAAGAGGCAAAGGAGGAAAAGCATACACGTGAAGGTTGCTCCAACTGAAGGATGGTGCATCTATTTTCCAGGCTTTTGGATGAAACAGCCTTGTGCAAAACAGTGGCAGTTGGAAATTCAGAGGAGAAGCGAACAGATCTATGTCTGGAGTTCCCCAAGCCATGGTCAACTGAAGAAATACCTGAGGGTCCAACTTCCATTCGTGAGGATCCACAATCTGTCTGCTCAGAACATCTGCTAAAGAATTCTGTGCTCCTGGCAGAAACTGTGCTCGAAGAGTGATGTGCAGATTTAAAGCAGTTTCCCATAACAGCATTGCTTGTCTGCAAAGAGGGTAAGAATGAGTTCCCCCCTGCTTGTTGATGTACCACATGACAGTTGTGTTGTCTGTTCGAATCAACACCAGTCCTGGTTGAAGTAGGCCCTTGAATGCTTCCAAAGCAAATTGAACTGCCAGCATCTCTTTCATGTTGATATGCAAGTGAAGTAGCTCTGGGGGCCAAAGGTCTTGAATCCATTTTCCTTTGAAATGAGCTCCCCAAGCTAACTCCGAGGCATCTGTCGTTAATATCTGACTTGCCTCTGGTTGGGTCACAGAGAGTCCCTTGTTTAGGTGACATTCCTGAGCCCACCACACAAATTCTTTCTGAATGCAAGGTAGAATCCGAATGACAGTGTCCAAATCGTGGCTGTGTTGAGTCCAAACGCTTTTGAGATACCATTGTAGCTTCCTCATATGCAGTTTGGCATTGGGAAGTACTAAAATGCAAGATGCCATGAACCCCAAGGCTTGAAGGACTGTCCTTGCAGTCAGCCTGGACATTACTGATAACTGTTGGAAGTATAGGTGAAGATTTCTTTGTTTGTGCGGGGTAAGAAATGCCATCTGAGCAGCTGTATTCAGTCTTACACCCAGAAAACACATCTCTTGTGAGGGTACTAGACTGGACTTTATTTCGTTCACAGAATACCCTAGGCATCTTAAAACTGTCATTACATACTGCAGACGTTGAAGAAGTCCGTGCTTGCCTTGAGCCAGAATCAAACAGTCGTCCAGATAAGGATAAATTTGAACTCCTTTTAGTCTGAGAAAAGCTATTACTGGAGCCAGGACTTTTGTGAATACCCTGGGCGCAGTAGACAAGCCAAAGGGCAATGCAGAGAACTGATAATGCAAATTCCCATTCCGAAATCTCAGGAATTTCCTGCAACTGGGCCTGATAGGAATGTGAAGATAGGCCTCTTTGAGATCCAGAGTCACCATCCAGTGATCTTTGCCCAGCATAGGTAACAGCTGTTGCAGTGTTAACATCTTGAATTTTGGAATTTCCAGAAAGGTGTTTAGAATGGACAAATCCAGAATTGGTCTCCAAGTATTTCCTTTCTTTGGCACTAAGAAAAGACGGGAATAAAACCCTGTGCCTCTTTCTGCAGAAGGTACTTCCTGTATTGCTCCCAACTGAAGCAGAGAAGAAATTTGTGCCTGTGCTTCCAGCCTTTGCTGATGAGGCACATCCGGCATACCTTTGAAAGGAGGGAATGTGTGAAAATAAAATTTGTAGCCTCGATTTATTATGTCCAATACCCATTTGTCTTGGGTAACCAAATGCCAATTCCTTTTGAAAAGTCCCAGTTTTCCTCCTAGAGGAGCTGCCAGCAAGGCAGAGTCCGGCAGCTGAAGACACAGGTCATTGGGTCTGTTTCCGAAAGGACTGACCCCTGCCCTCCCCAGCAGAAGGGGTAGAAGAACTCAAAGTCCTAGAAGTAACAGGGCCCTGAGAGGAAGCCCTACCTCTACCACGCCTCGACCTGCCCCTAGATTGATAATCCGAAGAGGGGAAAGACCATCCCTTAGCAGGCCAATTCCTACTGAACTTAGGGGGCTGAACCTGTAAAAGTCCTTAACTGTCTGCATAGACTTAGCTTTTTCCTCCATTTTTTTCAAAACTGATTCTACTGGAGGGCCAAAAAGAACATCAGATTGCAGAGGAGCATCCATAATTCGAGCCTTAACATGCTCTGACAAGGACTGATCTTTAAGCCAAGCATGCCTGCGAACAACTGAACTAGTAGCAGCCACCCTGGAAGAAGCCTGTAAAGCATCAAAACCACACTACAAAGAATGCTTACCAACTTGGTCTGAAGCATGCACTAAATCCTGAAGCTCCTTACATTCAATACCTTCAGCTAAAGCATCTACTTTACATTTCAATTGGCCCAGCAAAAAATGTTGATACCTGAGCATATGAAACTGACAATTTAAAGCTCTCGTAGCCAAAGTAGAAGAGGTATATAGTTTTTTACCCCACCTATCCAGGGCCCTAGCATCCTTGTCCAGAGGAACTGGATTCTTAACCACAGAAGCCCTAACACCCTTGGGGCCTTGAGTAACAGTTTCTGGATCAGCCCTAGGACTCTTATATAAGTACTTGTGAGCTTCCGGAACCCTGTAGTATCTATCTGGTTTAACCGGGGCAGGAGGCAGAGAATCTGGGTTAAGGGCAGCCTCAGAAAATACATCCTGAACAACATCCAGTACAGGGGGAATAGCCAAGGGCCTATGCTGAGGCAAAAACAAGAATTCTCTTAGCCTTTTACGAGAATTCGAATAATCCTGGCCTTCCCATTTGAAATGTTCCCTCATGGAATGCAAGGTCTCAGAGAAAGAAAAATCTTCTGGAGGGGACGCAGAGGGAGTAGTGTCCTCAGCCTCCGAATCAGAATAGGGAGGGAAATCCTGAAGTTCTTCCACAGAGGAATCTGACTCATTGGAAGACTGAACCAAACCCTCCAACTCTGTCTCTACCCTGGGCCTCTTCTCAGGGGAGGGCATAGAACCCCTAATTAAAGTAATCAAATCGTCAGCCATCTTTAACATGTGCTTCCTAGGAGCTGGACCCTGGGGACTAGCACCAGCAGGGGCAGACCTAGACTTAGAATGGCTTTTGCTTTGAGAAGGAGGAGGCCTAGCTACCCTATGAGGGGAGGGAACCACCGACATCTGAGAAGCACCCTCAGCCTGGCCTAACACAGGAGAAGCCACTTCCTGTAGTAACAAAGGCTCCCCTTGAGACTCAGGTAAACTTTCAGAAGGAGCCGCTGAAGTAGTCGGTGGTTCTACAGAACCGGCGTCCGGAGTGGACGACTCATCCTGTTTGGACCGCAAAGGCTTCTCTTTGCGTTTCTTAGAAGAACCAGGCGTCGGAGAATCCGACGGCATGTTGTAATTACAACGTTTACCAAACACAAGCCTAGCACAGTCCAACCGACGTTTAATAGTACGCTTGTTAAAAGTAGCACAAAAGCGACACCCAACAACGTCGTGCTCAGGCCCTAAACAAGGAATACAGAGTGAATGGTAATCCCTATGAGGAATCTGTTTCCCACAAGAAATACAGTTATTAACTTTTTCTGACATCCGTCAATACTGAGGCAAGAAAAAGACAAAAGTGTCCCCAACGGGGTACTTAGCCCAACTTGGTCTCCGGTCTGAAACTCGAAAACCGACAATTCCAGAACGCCGAACGGCACTTGCAAATGCTGCTTCTGCTTAGGACCACGCGGCAAGAAAGACTGAGGATATGGCGTCGGTCATGCGCATTTGTACTGACACGTACTGACGTCAGTCTCGGGCGCCGATGACCGACGCCAGTTCTAGCCCTTTGGTATTCGGGCCGATGGTGGACAGCGGACTACCCATATGTAAGGACTGCAGCAATGGGAGACGAAGAACATCTTCCTCCTCTGTCTTTAAAGTCATTATCTCCACGTGAATCCTGCAAAAATCCCTTAGATTTATGGAAACATTTTCTTGCTTCCTCTTTGATTTTGTGAAAAGAATCGCTGAGGGGTAGAAAAACTAATTCCTATGACAGACAGGGTCTTTTCTTCCTATTCACTGCAGGAAAGTGTTTCTTTCATAAAAGGGCCAAACAAGGACATTCCATCAAAGGGAGCATTGATGAAGGAAGGCTTTCACAAAGTTGCATAACTGCATCCAGGCATGTCTCCATAAGGGAATGCCTGAACTGGCCGCCTGTGAGGTACCCTCTGCAGCATTTCATACTTATGGATGCATTGGAAACAGAGTGGCCAACTGCAAGGATGATCCTTTATAGCCCTCTGCAGACATGAACTCAGAGGGATTTTGAGAGTTCCTTGGTCAAATTCCTCTGCGGCCTTGTAAAGTGCACCAAATAATTCAGGGACCTCAAGGCAAAAGGTCGCTGAAGCAAATGTATGCTTCCCAAACCTGTCCAATGCCTTAGACTCCCTATTAGGGGGATGGATAGAACAGCTCTATTCTGCTAGCTCCTTTTTAGCAGCTGCCACCACAACCACTGCATCAACAGGGACTGCTTTTCTCCACTGAGATTTGTCCTTTGGAGGAACCAAAATCTTTTCTGATCAATGTAGGACTGGTTCAACAGAATCTGATTCCTTCCATCCCTGGCAAGAGACTAGGTTGATAAGCTCATTGGCTGGGGAGTCAGCCAAGACATAGATGGGCCACCACCAAAAACTTCCAAAAATACGAACTCCTCAAAGGAAGTATTATCTGAGGACCAGCCACCTTTCTGGTTATGATCTCCAAAATGTCTGCAAATGAGACGTCATCAGGTGGTGAACTGAGGGACCCTTCCCCTTCATCAAAGTCAATATCTTCTGTGAGAGATTCCAAGGGGGAATCAATGCACCTCCTTTAACATGTTCTCTTACAGGGAACCTCCTCAGCAGGATGCTCTGCGTAGGTGTCTGAAGAGAGGGATAGTTCTTTTAAGGGAACTGTCTGGATGCTAGTTAGCACTAGCTTGTCCCTGCAGAATAGATTTGATGAGATCAGAGCTCGGAACCTTAAGGGGAAAAAAAAGTAGGATCCAAAGATATACGAGAGACCAGTTCTCTTGGATGAGAGAACAACTCTTCACTACCTTGAAGGCAGATGGACCAGGAGAAGCCAGGGCCTGTCACACTGGAGCCAAACTTTCAAAGCAGACAAGCTGTGACTCTGTCCAGATCTGTGTAAAGGAGGGAGCCAGACCCAAGCTATCTTGCACTGAGTGGCAAGGATGGCTCTGACAGCATCAGAGTAGATCCCAGCCCTGTTGATCCAGTGCCAATGTTTCAGCTCCAAAATTCATCATAATTCAAGGGTATAAGAGCAGAACTAGTGAGGGAAACTGAGTCTAAGATGTAACCCTCTTCGGCTCTGACAGCAGTTACCTCTGATCTCTTGGATCTAAAGGTTTCTAAACTGAAGGACCAATTGGAGAAGGGGATGCAACTATATGGGAGGTGGTAAAGAGGCTCACGGATCGAATGGGAGACAGATAGAATAGCACCCATCTGGATCTGAGCTCAGAAGTTGTTCATGATCATCCTACCCACTCTTCAGCTTCAAAGTCTCCTGGAGGACCGACAGATGAGGTAAGGGACTGAGATCTCGAATGTTTCCTCAATGTTTGCATGAGAGGGGAGTGAAGCTGAGGAGAAATCAGATCAATAAACACTGGTGAGCAGGCTCTAGGAGTTTTAGATATTCCAGAAATTGAATCCAAAGATTTTAGATTCATATGTTGAACAGGAGAACAACCCAAAATAAATATCAGATCAAAAGACCTGCACATTTTTCGAGGAGGCTCCGAGGTCGATGAAGTCTTCAGAAATTTAGGAGAAGACCTTTTCCTGTGCTCCAACAGAGCCTTAGAAGGTTTGCTGGGGGGTTTGAGCTCGGGAGGAAGAAGGCGATAAGCCTTTGAGAACTAACTTATTCATCATATCTGCAATAGCCCTAGAATTGAATGCAGCACAAATACAGTAGCTTGTATTAACGTGTAATGCCCCTAAACAATAAACGCATTCCCTATGGGCATGCAAATTTATGATTTTTGTGCCCACAGGAAGTGTGTTTCTTAAATCCTGTTTCTCCGCCATAGCTCTATAAAAAAGGATAAAAGAAAGGAGGAAAGATTTTTTTTTTCCTGAACAGGAAGAGACTACTAACAATGGTAGTGGAAAATACCCTGACAATATGGGTAGGAAGAGAGAGAGGAAGGAGAAGAAAGTACTAATGATGGCGGTAGAAGAACTAAAGGTACAGAACTCTGCAAAGCTATAGATTAAACAAGGGAGGAGCTAAGATTATATTTAAAGCTATAAATAAATAAAGGAAAGGCATTCACAAAAACTCTTACTAACTCAGAGGATCCACATCCATGCGAGATGGCAGCAAACAAGATCTGAGGTATTGTGGGCAGATAAGGGCATTATGGGTACAGGAGGAGCTCAAGAGTTGGATGTGAAAGTCTGTGGAATGTGGCTGAGTCAGATCTGTAACCCATACTTTGGAGATGAATGATAAGGACATCATCATATAATATATTAATTGCTCATGCTAAAAGAAGATGAAAAGTACTAGAAAATATTCAAAAATGTCCACATGGCCTGACAGAAAACAGACTGCTATTTTCTGTACTTTTTTGTGTTCAAAAATAGCCATAATTTGCTGCAATCTATATTTGCTTTTTTGATGATTCTAGAGATCCTGCTGTATCCTGTTTGTAAATAAATCTACTTGCTGCAACGTGCCTTAGTGTCCAGAAGACTTATTTTCATATTAATATTGACAAGCAGGGGATGCGGAGCCAGATGTCAGTCTGACCACCTCCACTTAACTATATGCCCAGCTAGAAGAGACAGATGACACCATGACCTAGAGTGATTCTGTTGCAGAAGCGAAGGACCAAGATGTATTCACATAAGTGATAGCCAAACTTACCAGGTAAGTGAACAAGACTCCCTTTGAGGATGCTCCTGTAAGTCCACACAGACAACAGAGTTAAATTGCGGGTCTATATCATATGAACAAATCACACAAATTGCGAACGCTCATAACTTCGAACATACCAGACCTCGAACTTCCTATTGTGCGGGGCTGTGCCCCCCCACACCCCTCGCTAAATATATATTCCAACTCTGAGATCGCACTACAGTGAGGGAAGGGCAAATATCCCATTCTTCATTGTATCGCAATCTCAGAAAAAGAACTTTGAGGTCTGGTATAGTATTCTACGAGGTACAGTATTCTGTTAAAACTCCCCCTTTGCCCCTGTAGGTGCTCCTACCATGTGTGTCCTGGAAAGGCCCTTGGGACTTTCAGAATCACATTTTTCCACTCTTCTGAATCCTAGAAAAGGACCACTGAGAAGTAGAAAAATGTATGCCCACTGCAGAAAGGGTCTTCCCATCTCTCTCACACCTGGACAAGGTCTCTCAAACTTTTGGGCCAAAAAGAAAAGATCCATCAAAAGGCTCACTGATGAAAGAAGACTCGAGTGGCTCCACAAATTTGCATAAGTGCATCCAGGCGCGTCTCCACATGGCTACGCCGGAACCTGCTGCTCTGGTCGTCTCTTTGGCTGCCTGCGGTATGAGCCTCGTGGACGAATTGGATATAGACTCGAATGTGGTCAACTGAGAAACACCCTTTTCTTGGACTTCTTCAGATATGGCTCCTACAAGGATATCTGATAACTCCTTAATCAAATCCCTTTGGAGTCTAGTGTATTGTGCCATAAAGTTCAATGACCATAGAGCAAAGGTCGATGAAGCGTACACCCGCTTCTCGAACCTATCCATCACCCGAGACTCTTGTTTGGGAGGATGCATGGTGGAACTCTCCTCAGGCAGTTCTTTGTGGCTGCCGAAACCACCAAGGCATCTACTGCTAACCCTTTAGCCCAAACTTGAAAATCTTCAGGAGCTGAAATAATTTTATCTGGCCTCTTAAGAGACTGGCTCTACAGAATCAGGAGCCTTCCATGCCTGCTATGTGATCAGCTTGATAAGATAATCAGCTGATGGAGTCACCCAAGAAGTAGATGGACATGAGCCAAAAGCCTGCAAGTACACCGAGTCCTCTGGAGAAGGATGTTGGGATTTCCAACCACCCCTCTGTTTAAGGATCTCAAGGATGTCTCCAAAGGAGACATCATCAGGGGCTGAACTAGGAGAACCCTCCCCTTCATCATAGTCAGTATCCCTCAGTGATGGATTCTTCCGGGGAATCCAAGTGCTTCGTCTTGCACCTTCTCTTGTGAGAAATTTCTTCAGTGGGAAAATCGGATAAAACCTGAACAAGTGCATCCTGCAGTTTTGTCCCTTGCTGTCCTGATGCAGAGGATGGCAGAGAGTCAGAATGAGAGGAAGGGTCAGGGATTAACTCTAATCAGAGGGGCAGATGACTTGGTGCCCACCTAGGACAAAGCCTTTTCCATTGCCTGGAAGGCCAGTCCCCCCGAAGAGGGAAGGGAGCCTGGAACCGAGAATGACTGCCTCAGAACCTATGTCATTCCCCTCTCCAAGGAGACCACCCCAACGCCAAACCCAGAGCACAGGTCATGCGTGCCGAGGCACTGAGGTGCAGGGACAGCTCTGACAAAACTGGAGTCGACACATGCCCCTCAGAACCGACAGTGGAACCCTCAACCAGGGAGCCCTCCGATTCAGAGAGGACTGGACTGAAGAGCTCAGGTAGTAGTCAGCCCCAGAGAAAAAGATCTGAATGAAGCCAAAACAATCTGTGCTGGAGGGATTGGAGCCAGATTCTCTAAAACCACAAATGGGACCAGAGGACGAAGATTTGGTGGAGTCGTGGAGAAAGTAGTTCCAGAACTGGAAGTAGCCTGAACAGAGGACATTGGAGGCAATCCTCTCGCTGTAAGAACCTGACCCACTAGCCTCAGCACGTCCGATTCTGATAAGCTTTTAGTGAAGCAAACTGATTGAGTGGACGGAGATTTAGGTCTCTCTAGAAAAGGACTAGGCAATTGTCCAGCACAGGGATTTATAGATGGGGAATATTGAGTTCCTGGAAACATCAACTCTGGTTCTTCAAGAATTATTGTCGGAATAGTATGTGTCAGTGCAGATACAGCGGATCAAACCAAAATTGTCGGTTCCAAAGTCTAGTCCTGCTTTTGTAATGTCTGCTCCAGTGCCAAAGATGCTAGTAGTCTCTGAGCCAAGGCTTTTAGTTCCATAGCCATTTGTGGAACCTTTAGGTTACATTTCTTAGTCACCAGTGCTGAAGGGGAGGTCAATACTGAGTGACTTTTCTTCTTACATTTTTCCGTTTTTGAAGAGGAGGAGGAGGAGGAAGGAGGGTTTGCCTTACGTCTGGAACCAAATAAGGCCTCCTCAGAAGAAGATTTAAGCCTGCTTTTTAACATTAATTTGTTCTTTCATTCAACTAAGGCTCGGTGACTGAATACATGGCACACTGAACAGTCTTGGTGTAGATGTAATGAGCCTAAGCAATATGCACATAGTGAATGATCATCTGAATTAGGCATTTTCCTATTGCACTTATGGCATTTTTTAAAACCCAAGTTCCCTTTCCTTTATCAGCCATATCTATAGATGAGAAAAACAGCAGCACACAAAAAGACAACTAGAAATTTCAGCTAGAGTAGGCCCCAAATACCCAAGGGTACAAAGGTATACTTATAGAGAAACGTGAACAGAAAGTGTAGAGAAGTGCTACCAGCAATAGTAGACAAAAAATACCAGTGGTATATATATATATATATATATATATATATATATATATATGTATATATATATATATATATATGTATGTACGTGTGTGTGCGTATATGTACACACTTTATATATATATATATATATATATATATGTATGTATATATATATATATATATATATATATGTATGTATATAAACTTTTTGTTTAACTAGAAAATAAGAAAAATGAAAGAGTCTACCAACTATGGTAGCGAAAATTTCACCGAAGTGAAAAAAGGAGCAAAAAGAGATTATATACAGTTGGAAGTTTCTAAAACTAATATAAAGAGACAAACTAAGTAACAGAGAGACTATAACAGATAACTACAGAATTTTAAAACATAATTGTACTTCGCTCGAGAGGTTTGACGACACATCTGACACTGGAAGCAGTAAATGAGACCTGATGTAAAATGGAGAGGAGCATTATGGGTAGGAAAAAAGCTTGAGAGTTTTTGGTGCTCACTGGCTGTAGTACGGCAGAGTCCGTTCTGATTTCTGAACTGAACCCACAGGTCAAGGAATAAATGAAGACTGACATCAAACATATGCCACTTCGATGTTCATCCTTTCAAAAAAGGCAGACTAAGATTGCTGTTTTTATTACTGCATATTTGCAATGGAATATTTTGAAAAGTTAGCTCAGAAGTTAAAAGTGAATCTTCCCGATCTTAACATGGATGTCATAAATGCATTCCACCCTTGAAAAGCAAATATGTGAAGTTTCAGTCAACATATAAGCATATTTTAGGTGCTAGTAAAGAGAAAGCTAACTGCACAGCTAAATTTATCTGTTCGTATGACTATTTGCAACAGGTACAGAAAAGCCATATTTTCTCATGTAGCTGACACAGAAAATGGCACAGTCTGCAGAATCAGGCCACGATGTGTTAACCTGTAAGACCGTGTTTCCCACCTTAGTTCAAACACAAGGTTTAATACAGGCTGCAGGAGATAGTACACTCAAGGTCATAGTTTGCACAGGTACACTGAAGGGACACAAGGCAGACTGACATAAGGCCAAGGCCACAGTTAAAATGGATAAGGTAAATGACATTGCAGAGAGAAGGCTAACAGCCGTAAGCAATCATGCTAAGAGCCTTTCAAAACAGCTTTAAGATCTGGATATACAACTGAAAAAAATAAGGTCTGAAGCAGATGCAAAATTAACTAAAAAAGAACAAGGTAGGAAAGAGAGAAAGCTGGTACTGTTAAACACCCTGTAGTTGAACATGCTCTTGTTTTTGTGCAGCCTCCATTGACTACCACTGATCAAGTAGTCAGGAAGACTAAATTGTTTAAAACCCATTCCCTTGAAGGACAAACAAAATCACCCTTTCAGAATATGACATCATTTGAAGGATGCATATAAAAATGTGTGTGTCAGTAGAAGATTTAGTACCTCATGTCCGTTAAGGAATGAATGCATACAAAGTACATATCAAGACCAGGATGAATGCTGCTAATAAAATTAATGCTTCCTTAGTACTTGAGGGAGCCGCAGGCTAGATTTCAAGCAATTATAAAAGTACAGTCAAGCAAAAAAATGTTTTGATACTAAGCTACTAGAAGGATTCAGGACAGTATCCCTAGATTATTTAGTCGATATAGCGGATCAGTTTGTTTCAGCTTAGTGTTTAGTACATAATTCTAAAAGAAGTGAGCTGACACCAGCATGAAATAATGATACAGGACTTTCTAGCAAAGTTAGACAAAACAGATAATGCTGTGAAAGTACACATCTGTGAAAAAGACACAAATATAATGGAAGCTACCACTTTAGCATTAAACAGAGACGACTACATTCCAGTAAGCCAGATGTGCATACCTTAATATTTTTTTTTTCAATCACTTTCCTCAAAGGACGGAGAGAAGGCAGTTAGCACTAAAGGAAGGACACCTTTCAGATGCCAATTTTGTCAGCAGAGGGCCATAGTATAGCAATAACCCACGCCTGGGTGTGGGTAATGCTGGATTTACCCACGGTTGGTGTGGTTTGGTCCCGAGGGCGAAGCCCGAGGGACCAAACAAAGCCAACCGTGGGTAAATACAGCATTACCCACACCCAGAAGTGGGTTATTGCTATTATAACATGACATTATTTAAGAAAAGAAACTATTACTTTTCTTAAATAATGGCATAGTATAATGCCTGTTTACTGCCCTTCCGCAGATGTCTGGCATCCGCGGCAGTTCTGATGTACTGCGCGCCTGTGCAGTACATCAGAGTGGGCAAAAGCAACGGAGAAAGCAAGATCTCCGTTGCTTTTTTT
The DNA here is from genome assembly GCF_019279795.1 of Protopterus annectens. Taxonomy (NCBI): domain Eukaryota; kingdom Metazoa; phylum Chordata; order Ceratodontiformes; family Protopteridae; genus Protopterus; species Protopterus annectens. Next base: position 282,176,326 of record NC_056748.1, read on the forward strand.
TACTGTTTCGCTATGTTAAATGGGTTTAACATAGCGAGACAGCTTTAAAATAAGCAACGGAGATGTCCGTTGCTTATTTTAAACTGTTTCGCTATGTTAAACCCATTTAACATGGCGAAACAGTAAAAAAAAAGCAACAGAGATCTTGCTTTCTCCGTTGCTTTTTTTTTAAAACCTGTCTTGCTATGTTAAATGGGTTTAGCATAGCGAGACAGCTTTAAAATAAGCAACGGAGATCTCTGTTGCTTATTTTAAAGCTGTCTCGCTATGTTAAACCCATTTAACATAGCGAGACAGTAGAGTTATACTAATGGAAAAAAGTCCGGGCGACCGGACCTTTTTCCATTAGTATAACTCGATTTACAATGTGCACGCTGGCCAATCAGCGTGCACGTTTTGGGGGGGGGGTTCATGGTATAATAAGAAGTATTCTCCTGGGCATTGTGCAAATAATTTGAAAAACAAAAAAGAAAGAAAAAGCAGGAGAGAAATAAAACAATAATAATAAGAATCAGAATAAAATAAAAAGCAACAAAGTGAAAACACAGCAAAAGCAATATATAAATTTAGAAAACAGAGAATTGAAGCAGTATCTGGAACACAGAACAGCAGCAGGTACATGACCATGGTCCACTTACTGATTACTGTGAGAAATACTGAATGCTATGCATCCATGGGATCAACTTTTGACTCTTCAGCTTTGAAGGGGAAAATTAAGTAAACAAGCAGCTTATACTGGGAGCAATGTTGTAGACAGAAAGAACTACAGATCTCACCAAGGGTAAGATATTCTGATTTGTCTGAATTGCAGACTCCCCACAACATCAACAACTACAGAAGTAGAAGAGCAAGAAGTAGAAAGCGCAATTCAGCTATTTCAGGGACTGCAGAATCAGGAAGACAGTCAACAATTTTGAGCGAAGAATGATGCTGCTCAAATAAGCCCTGCATGAATGGGTGCAACCACCTGCCTTTCGGTCTTAGCTAGCACCTTTGCCCAGGAGGATGGGTGGGAGACTATTCACATGGGCAAGGGCAGAGGGAATTAACTGGGAAAAGCATTGGAAAGCATCTAACAAATACAAGGGCATCAGCGTCAGTTACTCCTCGTTTTTTCCAGAAAAGATTCAGTGGATCTAAGTTATCTGCCTATAACAGTGAAAATGTCAGCATTATCTTTAAGCATCCAGAAGGGGGACTGGGAAAAGCATACATGGTTATTTTTTTGCAAATCCGCAACATCATCTTGGGTATGGATGTTTTGAATGATTTTAATAGTCAAAGATGTTAATAATACAATTATGTGAAACAGAGAGACCCCGAGGTATGCGCCATCACTGACAGCTACAAGGTGCAGGGTTCGATTCTCAAATGGGGTAATTGGCTAGGCTTAAAATGGTCCACAAGGGCAGCCTGCCTAGTTCTAAACTATGAACCTATGACAGTGGAACAGAAGTTTAGTCAGTGTCTACTGGGTCTCAGGTGCTGCTGACTTACAACAATATCCTCAGTTATACATAGCATGTCAGTTTGACTGTAAGCATGTACATGCCTTTGAAATTCAGGTTGAGCAAAGAAGAATTTCACCATGTCAAAGGCAGTATAATATTCCCAGAGAAGCAGTGTCTAGTACCAGAGACACTCTGCAGAGGTGGGTAAAGCAAGGAGTTACTGAGAAGAGCACAACCCTTTTGAATTCTCCCATCTGGCCTGTAAGGAAAAATAATAGGACCTGGAGAATGTTAATTGATTTGTACTTGGTAAACAAATACACACCAGAAGCAGCTGATGAAGTACCAGCAACACCACAGGAAAATGACATGGCTGTCTCCTATAGCAAAGTATGTTTCAGTCTTAGATGTGGCTAATGGATTTTTCAATACCTTTGACAGTGGAGTCATCCCAGAGCTTTGCCTTCCCATTTGAAAATCAACAGCAATTAATGAGGTTGCCTCAGGATTTAAGCTTCCTCTATTTTCTTCCAACATGTGATGAAAAAGATTCCTGAACCTTTATATCTAAGGTCATGCCTATTAAACCTGAAAGACTTCTTTGAGAAGATCATCAAGGCAATGGATGAGGGTAAAATGATGCATAACTCCTACCTGGACCTGGCATAGACATTCGATACAATACCCCACTCAAGTATAGCTGACAAACTCATTGAACTGGACATAAACCCTTACATAACTCAATGGGTTGTCAGCTGGCTTACAGACAGGATATAGGAAGTCAGGATTGGTGATACCACCTCCACTAAGAGACTGGTCACCAGGAAGGTATTTCAGGACTCCATGCTGGGGATGCTGCTGTTTGTTATCTTCATCTTGGAGGTGAACGCTAATGTCAAGGACCTCTTGCTGACCAACTTAGTAGATGACTGCAAATGGGAGCTGTCATCCTAAAAGAGGATCAAATACAGACAAATAACTGGTGCCAAACTCACGGATTAAAACACAATGCCAAGAAATGGATCACAGTGCCTTTTGGCAAAACTGCCACCAAGGCTAACTGCTCCATCGATAAGACACCCTTAAAAGCTGACCTCTTAGTCAGGGATCTGGGAACATGTGTAGACATTGATCAACACATGGCCAAGATATTAAGAAAATCATTCTATGTTGCCTATCTTATAAGTAAGAGCATGGAATCCAGGTCCAAGGAAGTCATATCACCACTTTACTCAGCCTCTATAAGACCCATCGCTGAGTATAATATCCCCCTTCTGCATGTAACTGACCAGATATATGTAACTGTTAGAATGCCCACATAGGTTCCTTACCAGCAGAATAGAGGACATGAACAGATTATCCTATATGGATCACCTTAAAGCCCTATCTGTACACTCTATCTCCTACGGGTTACAGACACGTGATACATGCCTGGCATACAAGGCATCATCTGATGGACTTTTTGCACATCCACAAAAATGAACAGCATCTGAGCCATTAGATCCAAGGATTTAAATTTTGTTTGGGACATAAATAAGATATGTTTGGTGAGAGAGACTGTGTGCCTCAGAGAATCCCCATGCTCTGGGACAGGCCCCCACATCCATGTGAAGCAGAGATCATCCCTAGCCCTACTTAAGCATAGCCTTGACCAATGGATGACAAACTGGAAATTCACCCCAGTTCTTCCATGTATCTGACAGTCAGTAGACAGTAATGTCCAAACTAACATACTACCCCCTCCCCCAACATAATGTCTACAAGCTTCCTAACATACCCCCACCTAATAAATACCCATGAAACATAGGGATACAATTTGGTTTGATAAGCATGGCTAGCCTTATAAATGCCCTGGTGGTCAATAGCCTAGTATATACCTACGAACTTGTAAGAGATAATATTGTACATTGATAATGTACTGATCCACAGAAAGGGAACACCTGGAGATGTTACATTTGCTGTGCCAGTACAGAAGGGATTTACAGACTGTCACAAGTCACTATTAGCAAGTCAGTGAAGAATGATGCAGACAAGACCCATTATGGGTTTTGGAAAACTGATGATTCAGATACCAAACGTTGATTTGAAGATTTTACACAGCCCTAGTAGAAGTATCACTTCTGCAACATGCTTAGAGTAGTTGCTAGATATGGAACGGAGAGGAGACAGAGCAGAGATGTTACTTGCTAAGTTATTACAGTATGAGGGACTTTCACATGACTGTTGAGAAAAGGTACAGCACCAGGAATTTCCACTATTTAAAAATGATTAACAACAGGCAGAGAATATTTTTGTTGATTTTTCAAGACTCTGGTGGGAAAGGAAAAAGAAGTTATGTACTCACCATAACGTTCCATGTTGGTAGTCCATCTCACCCTTCATTTTTACATATGGGTTTGGAGCAGATCCTCGGCTCCGACTCGGCCGATTTATAAGCTGGAAGACTTCTGGTCGGCTCGTGGCTAAGCAAGTATCCCATGTTGCACCAATACAATCCCCAGATCTTGTTTGCTGCTCATTAGAATAACAACCATAAAAACAACCAATACTAAAGGGTCTCCAACCAAGGGCAACCAAATTATTACTTCCAGATCTTCCAGGATGGGGGCAGAAGGGCGGGCTGGTAAAAATGAAGGGTGAGATGGACTACCAACATGGAACATTATGGTGAGTACATAACTTCTTTATGTTAGGTAGTCCGATCTCGCCTTCATTTTTACGTATGGGACAGCATCCCTAGCACCTTATTCTTGGGTGGCTCATTGGAAAATACTCTTGAGCACCGTGGGGCCAATGGATGCACTACCCCTGGATGCCAAATCCAATTTGTAAGGTATAATAAAAGTGTGAGGGGTAGCCCACGTAGCTGCTGCACAAATATTATCAAGTGGTACCCTGGCTTGAAAGGCTGCAGACCTGGTAAAATGAGCCCTGATCCTGTAGGGTAAAGGTTTGCCCTCCGAGCTATAAATAAAGGCTATACAACTGGAAATCCAATTAGATAGTGTCACTTTAGAAACTGGTAAGCCCAATCTAGAGTCAGAAAAGGAAATGAATAAGTGATCTGATTTCCTGAAAGCCTTAGTCCGCTGAAGATAAAAATATAGTTGTCTATGCACGTCTAGCTGATGAAAACGGTACTCAGTTGCATTACAGTGGTTAGGGAAGAAAACTGGAAGTTCTATTAATTGGTTTAAGGTAGCATTAGAACAAATTTGGGGACAAAGGATGGATTAGTACGTAATGACACCCTGTCTTTGTGAAAAATCAAATGGTGGCTTAATAGACAAGGCCTGTAGCTCCGATACCCGTCTAGCTGATGTGATAGCTACCAAAAACAATGTCTTCCAAGACAAAAACTTTAGAGAAGATGAGTGGAAAGGTTCAAAGGGGGGAGAAGTCAATTTGGACAACACAAAATTTAAACCCCAAGAAGCCACTGGTTCTTGCAGAGGTGGTCTCAACAGAGCGTTCCCTTTCAAAAAGGTCTTGCATAGCTTATGAGACATTAAATTGGTATCTGGAAAACCTAAGTGAAAATGAGAAATCGCCACCAATTGGACTCTGATAGCGGCAGCTGCAGATCCTTGCTGAAAAAGCTCAGAAAAATTCCAGAATCACAGGGATAGAAGCAGTGTGTGGATCTACATTCATTCTCTGTGCCCAAATAGAAAATCTTTTCCATTTACTGCCATACAGGCTCCTAGCTGAAGGTTTATGGGAGAAAGTACAGTTGTGCATACTTACCATAAATGTAGATGTCCGAGTGTATTTACTGTTGCAGTCATTACATTTGGGCAATCCTGCTGGCAGGTTGCACTCAGTCGGCCTGAATTCCAAAGTCTTGGGTCCTGCGTCGGCTGTCGTCACCCCTTCCCTGATGTCAGGTCGTCAGGGGTATAAAGGAAGTAGCCGACCCAATTTTCTTTAGTTTTTCTTGCCCCAGATGTCAGGTACCCCCTAAAAGGGTAGCCAAAATTTCTATGTATATATAAAATTACATGCAGCAATATAAAATATACCTTCATCCAAAAGCAAATACACCACATAGGTTGTATAAAACAGAGAAGGAAAGATAGGTTCCATCAGAAGAAAAGGGGGGGGGTGGCGGGTGGGTAACCTGGACTGCAACAGTGAATACACTCGAACATCTACATTTATGGTAAGTGTACACAACTGCACTATGTTCTTTGTGTTTCACTGTTGCAGTCATTACATCTGGGTAGATTCCCAAAGCTATGGTTGGGAGGCTGGAGCTAAACAGCATTAGGAGCGGCTAAGAGGCCCTGCAGAACTGTAGTGGCAAAGCCTGCCCTGGATTTTAAGTAGAGTGGCAGATGATAGTGCTTTGTAAATGTGTGCACTGAACTTCAAGTAGCTGCCTCTAAAATGTCCTTAGTTGGTACTCCCCTGAGAAAGGCTGCTGAAGTGGCTGCAGCCCTGGTGGAATGTGGCCTAATGCCCTTACGCACTGGCTTGCCATGGTAAGCATAAACGAATGCAGTGGCCTATCCACTTTGAAATAGTCTGCTTTGAGATCGCCTTTCCTTGTGATCCTGCAGCATATGCCACTAGTAATTGCTCTGTCTTTCTGAAAACTTTGGTTCTGTCCAAGTAGAATCTAAGTTGTCTGTGCACGTCCAAAGAATGCAGAATTTTTTCTCCCTTGTTCTGTGGATCTGGATAAAAAGTTGGCAGATCAATGGTTTGGTTAAGAGCCACACTGGACACCACTTTGGGCATAAAAGTTGGGTTTGCCCTCAGGGAGACCCTGTCCGGATAAAAAATGATAAAAGGTTCCACAGCCACAAGTGCCTGTAGCTCTGAAACTCGTCTTGCAGAAGTTATTGCCAGGAGCAGAGCTGTTTTCCAAGATAAAAACTTTATATCAGCAGTAGCAGCTGGTTCAAAAGGAGGTAGGGTGAGTTTTTCCAAGACATAATTGATGTCCCATGCAGGCATTGGTGATCTCCTTGGAGGCCTTTAATTTTTGGCTCCTCTGAGGTACTGTTTTAATAAGGGATGACAAAAGATTGGTAGCTCTGCATTGTAGTGAGCCAAAATGGCAGAGGCATGAATTTTTATAGACGAGAAAGATAGGCCTTTGTCCAGCATCTCAGTTAAGTATTGTAGAATCTGAGGGATATTTGGCACAGCTGTATCTGTTCCTTGTGCCTGGTTCCAAGCACAGAATCTCTTCCATTTTCCAGCATAAGATTTTCTAGTACTAGGCCTTCTGGCTTCCAAAATGACATCTACCACAGCTTTGCTGAGAGGTGTGTTTTGTATGACTACATTATCCACCATGCTGCCAGGTTTAAAGTCCTGAGTTGGCTGTGCAGGATCTGATTTGTTTTGCTGGGAAAGTAGATGCGGTACTTGAGGTAAGGTCCAAGCTGGCCATTGAGACAAGCTCCTTAATAGTGGGTACCAGTGCTGGTGGGGCCAGTCTGGTGCAATCAGTATCATCTTTGGCGTCTCCTGTCTGACCTTTAGGAGTACTTTGGGGAGGAGAGGCAGTGGAGGAAAGGCATATACTGAAAGGTTTTTCCAGCTGAAGAATAGGGCGTCCACTTTCCATGCTTGTCTGTGATAAATCCTTGTGCAGAATCTCTTTAGTTGGTAGATGTGAGGGGAGGCAAATAGATCTATGTCCGGGCATCCCCATTTCCTTGTTATCATGCTGAAGACTTGTGGATCCAGGTGCCACTCATGGGGATCCATGAGGTTTCTGCTTAGTTCGTCTGCCAGAGTATTTTTCCTTCCTGGCAGGAATTGTGCCTGCAGATGTACTTGGTAAGTCAATGCTGTGTCCCACAAGGTCATGGCTATTCTGCAAAGGGAGTAAGAATGTGTGCCCCCCTGCTTGTTTATATACCACATGACCATGGTGTTGTCAGTCTTTATCAGTACTTGCCCTGGATGAAGTAGGTCCTTGAAGGCTGTCAGGGCATTTTGAACAGCTAGCATCTCTTTTTGATTGATATGTAGATGCATTTAGTTTGAGGGCCATGTTCCCTGAATGCATCTTCCTGCCATGTGGGCCCCCCAGGCATAATCTGATGCATCCGTTGTTAGTGTCTGCCTGGCTGGGGGTAATGTGAATGGCTGTCCCTTGCTTTGGTGACAAGCCTTTGCCCACAATCGAAACTCCTGTTGCAGGCAGGGAATGAGAGTAATTATAGTTTCCTGGCTGTAGCAATGAGAGTCCAAACACTTTTTAGATACCATTGAAGTTTCCTCATATGCAGTCTTGCATATGGAATGAGTAGGATGCAGGATGCCATGAAGCCCAACGCCTGCAGAATTTTTCTTGCAGATAACTGGGCATTTGTAGCTAACATTTTGAAATAGGTAGTCAGTTGCATTTGTTTGTCTGGCGTGAGATAAGCCATCTGGGCAGTTGTATTTAAGCTTGCACCCAGGAATATTCTCTTGAGAGGGTACTAGTTGTTACTTCTTTTTGTTGACTGTGCACCCTAGGCATGTTAGAAGTTTTTTCACAAACGCCAGATGCTGTAGAAGGATGTCCTTGTTCTCTGCTTGAATGAGGCAGTCGACCAAGTAAGGATATATTTGTATTCTTCTTAGTCTGCAGAAAGCAATTACTGGTGCCAGGCACTTTGTAAAGACCCTGGGTGCAGTAGATAAGCCAAAGGGCAGTGCAGAGAATTGGTAATGCATTGAGCCAGCCTTGAATCTGAGGTATCTTCTGCATATTTGTCTGCTTGGGACATGCAGGTATGCCTCTTTTAGGTCTAAAGTTACAAGCCAAGTGTTCTTGCCCAGTATGGGCAGAAGCTGCTGCAAAGTCAACATTTTGAATTTTGGTATTTCCAGGAATGTGTTCAGAATTGATAGGTCCAGTATTGGCCTCCAGGCCTTGTCCTTTCTGGGTACCAAGAACAGTCTTGAGTAAAATCCTTGTCCCCACTCTTGCTCTGGCACTTGTTGAATGGCCCTCATGTCCATGAGGGATGAGACTTGTTTTTGTGCCTCTGCCCATTGATTTTTTGGCAGATCTGGCCAGCCGTTTGTCTTTGGCAGGGTATGGAAATGGAACTTGTAGCCTTGAGACACGATATTTAGAACCCACTTGTCCTGGGTTATAATGTGCCAATTTTGAGAAAAAAAGTGCTAATCTTCCCCCTAAGGGTGCAGCCAGGAAAGGAAATAAGTGCTTGGTGTAGGCAGGGGGGGGGGGGAGTCATTGGGACTGTTTCCTGTAAGGTTGTAATTTGTCTTCTCCACTTTTGGAGGTAGAAGCACCCCATTGCTTTGCCCTGTATGAGCCTTGCGCCTGGGATCTACCTCTAGGGTGTCTGGGTCTGTCTGACACAGGAAAGGACCAATTCTTTGTTGGCCAGTGTCTACTATACCTAGGCGGCTGTACTTGTAAGAAATCTTTGACCGTTTGCATAGATTTAGCCTTGTCCTCCATTTTCTTTAACACTTCTTTTGCCTTAACACCAAACAAAGTATCATGTTGTAAAGGTGCATCTAATAATTTAACTTTAATATGATCAGGCAGATTTTGTTCCTTTAACCAAGCATGCCTTCTAATTACAGAGCCTGTAACTGCGGCCCTGCAGGAGGCCTCTAAAGAATCAAAACCACATTGCAAAGTATGCTTTCCAACTTGCAATATATCCTGCAGTTCCTTGTTTTCTGCACATTCAGAGTTTAACATTTTCTGTTTAAGCAATGCCACGACATGTTGCTGATATTTGAGCATATGAAACTGACAATTTAAGGCCCTTACAGCCAAGGTAGCAGATGTGTAAACCTTTTTTCCTCATCTATCCAGTGCCCTAGAATCCCTGTCAGAAGGGGTAGGGTTTTTTGCAGTGGAAGCCTTAACTCCGTTGGGACCCTGAGAAATAGTTTCTGGGTCTGCAGCAGGGTTTTTAAAAAGAAATTTATGTGAGTCAGGAACCTTGTAATATCTGTCAGGCTTAACAGGAGCTGGAGGCAAGGAGTCAGGGGTAAGGCTAGACTCCGAAAACACATCATCTACAATGTTTAACACAGGAGGGATGGCCAGTGGCTTGTGCTGACGTAGTAACAGGAAATCCCTGAGCCTATTTTTAGATTTTGAAAAATCTTGGCTCTCCCAGTGGAAATGCTCTCTCATGGTATGTACGATTTCCCCAAAAGAAGAGTCCTCAGGAGGAGAAGCTGAAGGTATGGAATCTTCAGCATCAGAATCCTCATGGGGGGGAAAAGAATATTCCTGATCAGAAGAAATGGAAACCTGATCTGAAGATTCATAGTCAGTGTCTTGCCTAGGCCACTTATCAGGAGGGGGATGGGAACCCCTGATCAAGGTAATCAAGTCTTCGGCCATTTTGAGCATCTGTTTTTTGGGCATGGAGGCCTCTCCACGTGGCTCTTGAGTTTGCTTTTTTGACTTTGAAGGTGCTTCAGTCTTTGCCTTTGAAGTCGGTTTAATGTATAGATGCTTGGGTCTGAATACACCCTCAGAAGCCGGTGCCTGCTCAGCAGCTCCGGACCCATCTGAAGGAATAGCGTCCGAGGCTCCAATACCTTGAGTTTCCAGTGGCATGGCCAACTCCACGTGGGAGTCGGTAATGGCCTGAGACTCTAAAGTAGCGGTTGTCAGGGGCTGCGAAAGCACCTCACTGAGAACCGGCGAACCAGTGACTGGCTTAGGAGAAGCTTCGTCATCGGGTTTGGGCCTCGGCTGTCTGCCTTTTTCTTTGCATTTTGTGTGTACTCTGGTAGTCAGATGGCTTTCCGACAACATTTCTGGATAATTAAACCTGCGTCCAAAGTAGTTTAAGGCAAAATCATACCGACGCTTAATAGTGCATTGGTTAATGGCACAAAACCGACAACCCAGAAAGTTATGATCAGGGCCTAGGCAAGGAATACAGTAAGAATGAAAGTCCTTATGAGGTATTTGCTTCCCACAAGAAATACAATTATTAACTTTTTCTGACATCAGTTCTGGAGCAAGAAAAAAGTTTCCCCAAGGGGGTACTTAGCTTTATAGAAGACTTTGGATCTGAAATTCGAACTTGAAAATCTCAGGAGTCGGCTGACCAGCACTTGCGAACTGCTTCTGCTTTGGGCACCGCACGGCAAGGAAGACTAAAGTAAATGGCGTCGGCTACTTCCTTTATACCCCTGACGACCTGACGTCAGGGAAGGGGCGACGACAGCCAACACAGGATGCAAGACTTTGGAATTCAGGCCGACTGAGTGCAACCTGCCAGCAGGATTACCCAAATGTAATGACTGCAACAGTGAAACACGAAGAACATCATAAGAATATGTGACACTGAGGATGATACATCATGAAGCCTGACTATAGATGGAACTGGAGCAGCCACGTTGTCAATTTGAGGGTGTGGATTGCGGGATGTAGCGAAACTGACATGTGAGTCAATAGATCTGGAGCTGGATCCAGAATCCAAGGCTTGTCCAGAAGGAGAGGGTCAAGGAAGGGAAACCAGACCTGACGAGGCCAGAAAGGAGCAATGAGGATCAGCTTGCTTCCCAGCCAACTGGTTTTCTGAATCACTTTGGAAATTAGAGGGATTGGAGAAAAGGCATATAGAAGTCCCATGGGCCAATCGTGAGCCAGAGAGGCTCTGGGAGACTCCCACAGAGGGGGAATGAGGGAAAAATAGCTGCTGCATTTGGTACTGGCTGGGCTGGCAAAAAGGTCGCAGCAAGGCTGTCCCCATTTCCGGAAAATCTGATCCACTGTTTCCCATTTCAGAGACCACTTGTCTCTGGAATGCACGTTGCAACCAGAAAGCACTGGGAAGAAATCGCCCATTCCCAAACTCGCATGGCCTCGCGACAGAGTGGGCTAGATCTGGTACCACCCTGTTTGTTGATATACCAAACCACAGACATATTTGTCTGATTGTATCGCAATTGTCCCTAGAGGAAGAAGGTCTTGAAGTGCTTGCAACACCAGAAGCACTGCCCTCATCTCCAGAACACTGATATGCAGATGAGCCTCATGTTCTTGCCATGTGCCTTGGACTGTCCTGCCGAGATAATGCTCCCCCCCCACCCGAACTGGGAGGCATCCGTGGTCATAGTGGCAACGGGTTTGGCCAGAACAAAGGGGGCACCCGTGATCAGTTGATTGGGAGCTATCCACCAACGAAGGTCCTTCTTACATGATTCCATCAGCAGGATAGGATGACTCAGTGGGAGAGATTGGAAGGACCATTGGGAAAACAGAAACCACTGGGGAATTCTCATGTGCAACCTGGCTAATGGTACCAATAGAATTGTGGAAGCCATAGTCCCGAGGAGCTGAAGAACCCACTTTGCTTTGACTTTTCACAACGGGAGAAAACATTGAACTTGGGAGATTAAGTTCTGTGCCCTTTCGGCGGGGAGACGAGCTGTCATGTTCACTGTGTCTACCTCTGCTCCTATAAAACTCACAGACTGAGAGGGCAATAATGCAGATTTTTTCCAATTTATGGAGATCCCTAATTGAGCACAAAGTTGAATCGTGGCGTCCCTGTTTTGGAGGAGTAGATGCCTGGTGGGGGCGGTCAGGAGCCAGTCGTCCAAATACAGAAACACCCGGAATCCCTGACGTCTCAGGTGAGCTGTCAATACTGCCATGCATTTGGTGAACACCTTGGGGGGTGTGATGAGACCAAAGGGCAGAGCACGAAACTGATGGTGACTGGCTCCCAGCCGGAAGCGTAGACGGCTTCTCGACACCTTCTCCATTTTTATGTGGTAGTAGGCGTCCTGAAGATCCAGAGAGCACATCCAAAAGTCTTTCCCTAACAACGGGAGTATAGACTGCAGTGTTACCATCCGAAACTTGCCCTTCTTCACTGATTCGTTCAATCTGCTGAAGTCCAATATTGGCCTCCAATTTCCGGTTTGTTTTGGAACTAAAAAGAACCTGGAGTAAATTCCGGATCCTATCTGGTCTGCTGGGATGGGCTGGATGACTCTTTACGAGCAACCTGTTGCTCTCCACAGTTGCCTGATCCCTGTGACTGGGTGGTACATCTGGGATCCTTTTGGGACCAAACAGTGATAGGGAAAAGGGTATGATATAGCCTCTGGTAACAACTCTTTGTACCCACTTGTCTTGGGTGATATTTAGCCAGGCTTCTTGGTACAAAGAAATGTGACCTCCGACCGGCCCCAGAGAAGCGCAGTTGGGCTCGACATCGGGAGCACTGATAAGGCCGTCCTCAAAAGGAATCACAGCCTTGTTGGTATTGCGGACCGCCCCTGCCTCTAGGACGTCTGCCGTTTCCTCCTCCTCCTCTGCCTCTGAAGGAGGATTCACCCTGTGTGTCAGGAAAGACCCTCTGGGACTTCTTGAACCACATTTCACCGCCCCTTTGACCCTTGGGGTATGGTCTGGAAGGGACAGTAAAACGCACTCCCACAGCAGAAAGCGTCTTTCCTTCTTGCTCACACTGAGTGAGTGTATCCTTCACCTTGGAACCAAACAATGCGGAACCATCAAACGGGACGTTGGTGAAAGTAGACTTGAACGGTTCCACAAAATTACATAAGCGCATCAAGAGTGGCGCCTCAAGGTAACTCCGGAACCCGCTGCTCTACTCGCTCCATCCGCAGCATAAGAGACAAGTCGCATGGAGGAGTTAACCACAGAATTTAAGGGGGACAACTGAGTAGAAATCTTGTCAGGAACACCCTCAGTACACTCACCTTGTATGGAATCTCTTAACTCCTTGAGGAGATCCCTCTGCAATCTCGTGAAGTGCGTGAGATAGTTCAATGATCGAAGGGTAAAGGTCGCTGAACTAAAAAAATCACATCCCAAATCTGTCCATCTGCCAAGACTCCTTGATTGGCGGATGAACAGATGAAGAGGTCTCCACTAACTCCTTCTTCATGGCCGCCGCCACCACCATGGCATCTGCGGGAACGCGCCCTTGGACAAGAACTCTTTACCAGGAGGGGCAGACAAGAACTTATTTGGTCTCCTGGGGACTAGCTCCACGGTGTCAGGAGTATCCCACACCTTTCGACTAACTAGATCCATCAGTTCGTCAAAAGGTGGAGACACCCAAGAGGCAGAAGGTTGAGACCCGAAAGCAGTCAGGTACATAGACTCCTCATCAGAAGTGTTAACAGTGGGCCAGTCGCACCACTGCCTAAGGATCTCTAAAATGTTCACAAAGGAGACATCATCAGAGGACGACTTGGGGGACCCTTCCGACTCCTCAAGGTCAGTGTCTGATGTCAGACTCATCCTGGGAGTCAATGTTTCTTCTTACATAACCTCTTCCAGGGGGACTCCTCGGAAGGATATTCCGGGAAGCCTCGGAAGAGTGGGGGCCACCAGCCGATGGCTCCTGAGGCTGCAGATCTCTGCTGTCTCCAGAGAGAGTAGGGGTTGGGACTGAAGTGGGTGCTCTCGGGGGAAGAGTGCTGGTGCCACTGGTAGGGGCTGGAGAATGAGACAGCACACTCCTCATAATCTCAAACGCCAACCTCTCCGGCTCCGAAGACCTCCCCCGTTCCGAAGAGACATGGGTCAGCACCGGAGCCAGAGCTGTCGGCTCCGAGATAGATGCAGGGCCCAAACACAGAGAGGAAGGCTCGGAACTGAAGATAGATTCCAACCCTCCCTGTCAGTGCCGACAGGAGAGCTTCGGCCGCTGGACACGACAGACAGCACCCGAGCGTGTCTGAGCCAAATCCGGCTCCAAGGCAACAACAAGGTGAGTTAGAGCCAGTATTTCCTCTGTTAGCACCAAGCACTCCGGTTCCGAAAGGCCAGTATAGCTCGGAGGAGGAACAGCAGACAAGGGCAAAGCTGGGCCAAGTGGCTCCGGAGCCGACTGGGTCGGAGCCAACAATAATTTTGGCAAGGCAGACTACTTCAGGAGTCTCTGCAATACCCTCTCCACATCTTCTTCTGAAAGTCTCCTGGAAGACTTGAAAGACATAGTTGGGGATCTTGACCTGGGGGGCAATGGAGACTTAACGGTTACGGAAACCGGTAGGGAGCTTACAGACTGGCTCCGAGTAGCAGAGTCAACTGCTGTATCAATAAGTTCAGAGATCAGTTCTGAAACACCTGTAACCGACTCTGACACCACCATGATGCTCTCCTTCGGCTCCCTAGGCTGAGGAGTCAAGGAGGCAGATTTAGATTGTTTTGACTGTTTAGGAAGTGGCTCCAAAACACGAGCCGGTGCCGGAGAAGGCCTTTTTGAGGATTTTGATTTCCCAAACTTAGAGGAAGCTGAAGAACTGGATAGTGCTTCCTCAAAGCATGGTTTCAAGAGACCCCTGAGTATGAGTTTCTTTCTCTCCTGTAACACTCTAGGAGAGAAAGCATAGCAAAAATAAACACAACTCCTGTAAGTGGATGGCCCCTAGGCAGTAGACACAGCTACTGTGACCATCCGTTAAGGACATCTTTTGGGAGCATTTCATGCCTTTTTTTAACCCAGAGGGTTTATGCTCATTACTTTCCTTGGACATATTACACACACACACAACCCAGAGAAAAGGAGGAGGAGGACTAGGTCCTCTAACTAAAATGGGCCTAGCCCTAAGGAGGAATTACATGAGGACTAGGTCCTCTAACTTAAACGGGCCTAGCCCAGTGTAGTGAAACTAGGTCTTCTAACTTAAACAGACCAGAAAGGAAAGCCCGTGCACACAAGAGAAACCGTAAAATACACAACAAATTTCTATATACTAGTAAATTCACAAGCGGATCCCCGCCAAAACAAACAATGTCAAAAAAGCAGAACTAACTGCCAAAGGTGACCACAAAAGAACGTCAGAATAACAGACAAGACAACAGGAGCCCCTGTTGACTAAGAGCGGAAAACCGCCAAAAACTCTATCAAAAAATGCGCAATGGCGCCTAAACTAACTGGCACACAGGATACTAATAACAACTAGAAAACTAAGCTGCACTCACAAAGGGCAAGCAATACAACTACCTAATATATTAGCAACACTAAATATACCATAAAGCACTGAATACGATAAAATATAAAGAACTTTGAAAAAAACTTAGCCACAGCCAAGAGAAGCACAACCAAACTCGTCAACGCAGCAAACAAGATCTGGAGATTGTACTGGTGCATCATGGGAAACCTGCTTAGCCACGAGCCAACCAGAAGTCTTCCAGCTTGTAAATAGGCAGAGTCGGAGCAGAGGATCTGCTCCGAACCCATATGTACAAAAGAAGGTGAGATCAGACTACCTAACATCAGAAGCTTCATACAGGCTATAACATACCTACCAGAGGTCACAAACTTTATGTGAAGTTGTCTGAGTCCATGTTGGGCCAGACAGCACAACCAAGTGGTTCTTGGTGCCTAGCAGCATTGCAGGGGACCTGGCAACATTTTTTTCTGACATTTCTTATGTAGTCAGGTCTCTTACTCAGTATTTAAACATATGGTGAAAGAGGATTTTCAGATAGTGCTGGTAAATGTAAAACAAAAAATGCATTTTATTTTCAGCAGGTAGTTCAGGTAAGGGGAACAGCTACCGTTTACAGTTCCAATATGCAAAACAAAAATACTTAAAACTGTTGGGAATACTTTAAGGGGAATGCAGTAGTGGATGAAGCAGCCAAGCATGCAGAATACAAATTTTATATTCTGACATGGTAGAAACAGATGTGCATACCATGTCATCAGTTGAACAATCATTTTTAGAGGGGTCTGTGATTTGGGGTGTCAAAGGGGATCCAATCATTCTAAAACAGTGTGTGAGATTTGGGGTATTAAAGGGGATCCAATCATTCCAAAACAGTGTGTGAAACTTCTACAAAGATTAGACCAATACTTTCTTCCACGTATTCCAGTGGAACTGTTGCTACAGTTGCTAACATTAAACCATCAGATATTTAGGTACATTGGTTCTTCAGAGTTACTGGAAGTAGTCAGGTTGGAATTTTGGCATCCACAGTTAGAAATGTTTACAAGCAGGTAGTGGAAGAATGTTTAGCTTGCTTGTAAACCAGTGCTGCCACTCAAAAGACGCAGCTGTAGAGTTCCAGTTGTAGACGGTTCATGGAAAACGATATAGACGGACTTTATTGGTCCTTTACAGACAGTGAATGGAGGAGGTTCAGATACAATAGTGGCAGATATATTTTCAAAATAAACAGAAGTTATTCCTTTAAGGAATTGTTCTGCTAAAGCCTCTGCAAAAGCATCATGATGTTCAGTCTTTTCTCAGTGGGGTTGGCAATCTGACTGAATCAGACAATGGTTATCATTTTGTGGGTCAGATATTCTAGGCATTATGCTCACTCTTGGAGATACGGGAGCAGTTTCATGTGCCTTTATCACCAACGGTATGCAGGTACTGTGGAACAAATTAAACAAACCCTGAAATAGATTATCTGCAAAGTTATTTTAGAAAAAGGAAAAACAACTGGACTACACATTTGCCTTCCGTCTTAACTGTAATACAAGCAACCCCACCTGCTGCTACTAGCATTTCTCCATTTGAACTATGCCTGTATGCTTTCCTTTTGAACTTTTACTTCCTTAACATACACAGGTGGTAACCATGAAGGACTAATGTCTAACAAACTTGTAAGAGCAAATCTAGGACATTCACCAGTTTGGTACATTAAAGATGAATACACCTGCCACTGCAGACTATTTTGGAATCTAAATTCCAAAAAGGGGAATTAATCATGCAGAAAAAACTTGGAAGACAAGTCCATAACAAGCTAATACAGGAGGTTGCTATATCATTGTGGAAAAGTATTGTCTAACTACAATTTAAATCAAATGACTAGAAAAAAGCAACTACAGAATGCATAATTTACTTCACACTGGTTATTGTAAAGTAATAAAAATGAAAGAGGTATATTCCTAAGAATACATACAGCATTTATTTTTGTCTAGAATGTAAATTGCACTGAGAATTTAAGAGTTTCTCTTAGGGGCTGCAGAATTTGAAAGATTATAATTATGCAAAACAAATGAACAGGAAAATTCAATACGTTTGCATTTATGTGAGATTCCAGATCAACATCAGACATCAGGAATAAAATCATCAATACATTTGACAATGACAATTTGGACTTTTTTTGGATTGAATATCATCGATTCTTATCTGTACTGTTGTTCATACTTTTGTTATTGTCATTCTGTTTATTTGCAGAACAAAAGACTCAGTGTTTAAACCATTTAGAAGACAGCAAAGGCCTCCACAGTTTAATGCTTATCTTGCTCATCAATATACATATGCACAAGCTTTCAATGTCTGCAACAGGATTCCAGCTATATGACAGAGCTTTGAATCAGGTTTCATGTACCCTCTTTCCTGAAATGAAGTAAATTCATTTTAATGATCAATTTATGAATTTAAAGGAGCAGTTGTTGGAAGGAATTCTTACGCAGAAGTGTTAGGACAGGATACTTTTACAGAATTATGCTGTGTATACCTTTGTAAAAGTTAAGACAGGAAGCATAATTATCTTCTGCTAAATAGAAATATTGTTAGGCACATGATACAACATAGCTGTAAGCAAAGAAAGTGTAGCTATTATGTTTACTAAGCATTGCTAGTCCTGTGACTACACAGCTCCAAGAGATAAACAAGTATAGTGGAAGACCATTTGCTGTCATTGGAAGGGTACTGTAATACAACTAATTCAAACATGTCACAAATGGAAAAGTTATGTCTACTGGCTAAGTCAGAAACAGCGGACATCTATTTATTTATTGGCATTTATTTACCGGGATAGTCCACTGGGGAGCCTTTTTTCAGTGGAGGCTGAGGGAGAAAAGCTTCACAAAAACATGAAATACAATATTATATAAACTGTACAATACATGGACATAAATTAGTACATACAATATGACAAATTTCACAAAGTACATGCACATAAGCTAGTAAGTAGTAATTATAGAAAGCGATGGTAAAACAGAAGTTGTCAGCTAGGAACAACTAAATACAAAGTCAACTAGCAGAATAAGACAAAGTGGATAACATACAATAAACTTATTGCCAAAAGGTTTAGTTATGATATCACCAGACATTTAGCAGTAAATAGGTACTGAACTAAAAATAGCATTCATAAAGCAAAGGCAGTCAGATCTTAAAGGATGGAGGACTGGTGCAATTACAGTTCCAGATAGAAGACAAGTATTTTTGTAAAGAAGCTTTAAATGAAGCATGGTTCTGATTGGTTTTAATTATTAATGGGAGGTATCACAGATGGGGAAATTTCAAGTGAAATTCCAGTCTCCACCTATAAATATTCCTTAGTGAAAGTTTATTATGACTCCCTCAATTCTCCTTCAGCTCCACAATAGTAGTTTTAGCTGAAATATAAATACATGGCAGTGTAATCCTCCTCCCTTGCCAACAAGCCCTCATGACCCAGCTGTCAATTTCATCTTGTATCACTATTGGAGCAATACTTGCAGTTAGAATTCTTCTTCTTTTCCTCTGTTCTCAATACTGTACCAAATAACCACCCTGAAATCACTTCTTTGCAAAATTACCATATTCATTTCCATCCAAATTTGTCTACTGCAGCATCACTATATGCACCCTATACTTCTTAAATAATTCATCACTACTCAGTTTTTGTCTATACCTTTGAAGCCATTTATATTCCATGTTAATACTGACAAAGCAGCTTTTGTGATAAAAAGCTGTTACAACACACATTGCACATGACTGATTTTTTAACCCATCTTCCCAGCTTACACGCAGACACTAATTTGGCAAGCTGATCTTGCCATGTATATTGCTGCTTCTTTGCATTGCTATTTGAACCTGTGTCATATTTCCTAGAATCTCTGCTTCAATAGAGATGTAAGAAACAAAAATAAATACATTTTTATTACCACAAATCCCTTTTAGCATAAAGCAAGCAGACAAAAAAAGTTATGTATTCAACATAATGTTCCATTTGTCTTGTCCATTCTCATTCTTCCTCAACAACTGGGTTCAGATCTGACCCAGCTGCTTTTTACACTTATGGATACTGGAAACTCTTGAGCTCCTCATTTACCCATAATGCTCCAAGCCCCCTACCATGTCTCATCTCTTGTTTGCTAGCCTTATAGTTTCATAGAAATTTAGAAACAGTAATAGAATGAGAAACCAATATCTGGAGCTCAAAGGCAGGAAACATGGGTTCTTTTGGTATCTCCTCATTCTTCCAGAAGTTAACAAACAAAATGATAGGGGGTTGGAGGGAGGAGGGTTCTGGAAGAATGAAAATGGACAACACAGATGGAATATTATGGTGAGTACTTAACTTCTTTACCTAGTATTGTTCATTTTCATTCATTCCTCAACAATTGGGACAGAGTCCCCAGCTACCTGAATCCCAGGTGGACTTTAAGGAAGGATATTCCTGAGCAGTGTTGAGCTGAAGGCTGCTCTTCCCCTCAAGACCAGATCTAATTTGTAATGAGTAATAAAGGTATGAGGATTAGCCCAAGTTGTAGCTGCAAAGATATAGTCCATGGAAGACCTGGATAAAAATACTGATGAAGTTGCCATGGATCTGGTTGAATGGGCTTTTGACAAGATTTTGACAAAGACAAACCCAATTTGTTGCAGACAAAGGAAATGCAATAAGTCAACCATTTGGCTAAAGTTACTTTGGTAACTGGCTTGTCCAATTTTGATTCTGCAAAAGAAACAAATAATTGATCTGTTTTTTTTCTGAAATTCTTTGTTGTATGCAAATAAAATTGTCTGAATATCCAACAAATGTATCGCATTCTCCTTTGATCATGAAATTTGGAAAGAAAACTGGAAGATTAACAGGCTGATGTTGGATTCTAACACCACCTTAGGAAGAAAGGATAGCATTACGAACCAACCCATCCTTAAGGAAAATTAAATAAGGAGGCTTAGAAGGTAAAGCTTGAGGTATAGAGACTCTTCGAGCAGAGGTTATAACTATCAAAAAGACAGTTTTCCCTGTTAAAACATTTAGTTCACACTTTGCTGATGGCTCAAATGAAGACTGAGTTAAAGCTTGTAAAACTAAATTCAAGTCCCATAGCAGAATTGGATCTTTAAAAGGGGGCCTCAGTTGAAAGGTACCCTTTATAAAGGCCTTACAAAGTTTTGACAAAACTAATGTGGAATTGTTAACTCCTATATGAAAATCAGAAATGGCAGCCAGCCGTACTTTTACAGTTGAGAAGCTAGCTCCTTCATTAAAAATTGTAGCTAAAAACTCAAGAACTGTATGTACTGTTGCTGAAAAATGGTAATGTGTTTCTGTTCTGTCCAAAACACAAATCTTTTCCATTTACTTCTATAATCTTCCTAGTGGAAGCTTTATGGGAAGATAAAAGAATGTGACGGACAGAGGAGGAGAGCCTGGGATGCCTAGCTATCAATGGAAGTGGAGAAACTATGTAGTCAGCTTTAGGCCTAAAATGCCCAGGTGAATCAAATCTTTCAGGTAAGAGGAGGAGGTCCGGAATTGGATTCAGAATCCATACAGAATGAACTAGATGAGGCCAAAGAAAAAGGAACCAAATCTGATGAGGCCAATACGGGGCAATGAGGATAACTTTGCTCTTCAATCAAGATGCTTTCTGGAGAAACTTGGGGAATAGAGGGGTTGGGAGGGTAAGCATAGAGGAGACTGGGGGGTCAACTGTGGAAGAGAGTCTCTCTTGGTGATTCCCCTGGTGGGGAGATCAGGGAAAAGAACCTGCTATATTTCTTGTTGAAGGGAGATGCAAAGAGGTTGCAGCAAGATTGGCCCCACTAACAGAATAGCTCTTCCGCAACTCTCATATTGATAGACCACTTGTGAGGCAACAAAATGGACCTACTCAACTTGTCTGCTATCAGTTTAGATTGCCCCGGAATGTGCACTGCCATCAGAAATCGACTGGATGAGCTCGCCCATTGCCACACACTGACAGCTTCTCAGCACAGGGGGTAAGATCTGGGTCCCCCTAGTTTGTTGATTTACCACACCACTGACATGTTCTCTGTCTGAATCGCAATAGACCATGAAAGTACAGCTGTGTATACTTACCATAAATGTAGATGTTCAAGTGTATTCACTGTTGCAGTCATTACATTTGGGGTAATCTGCTGGCAGGTTGCCCTCAGTCGGCCTGACTAACAAAGTCTTGGGTCCTGCGTCGGTTGCTGTCCCTTCTTCCATGACGTCAGGGGTATAAAACATGCAGCAGAGGTCATTACCTCAGTTTTTCTTGCCACAGATGTCAGGTGCCCCCCGAATGGGGAGCAAAATAAAATTTAAAACACAACAATATACTTCCAACCAAAAGCAAATACACCAAAAAGGCTTTTAAGCATAGTAACAGAAAGTAGAGGTATAGTAAGAGAAAAACAGGGGGCTGGAGGGAGGGTAACCAGGACTGCAACAGTGAATACACTCGAACATCTACATTTATGGTAGGTGTACTCAACTGTACTATGTTCTTCGTGTTTCACTGTTGCAGTCATTACATTTGGGTAGAGTCCCAAAGCCATAGTTGGGGGGATGGATTTATACAGCTTTAGGACCAGCTATAAGGCCCTGCAAGACAGCAGTGGCAAAGCCACCTCTGGATTTAGAGAAAATTGGTATGTGACAATGCTTGGCGAAAGTATGAACTGAATTCCAGGTAGCAGCTTCTAGAATATCCCTGGTAGGAACACCTCTGAGAAAGGCTGCAGAAGAAGATGCAGCCCTGTTGGAATGAGATCTGATCCCCTGGGGGATAGGCTTTCCATTGTGCTTATAGCAGAAATGAATGCAATGCCTTATCCATTTAGAAATGGTTTGTTTTGAAATAGCCTTTACCTCTGCCCCTGCAGCAAATGCTACCAGCAGTTGTTCAGATTTTCTTCGAGTTTTAGTCCTGTCCAAGTAGAATCTAAGTTGTCTGTGCACATCCAATGAATGCAGAATCCGTTCCCCTTCCACTGCCATAAGGGCCTGTAACTCAGATATCCTTCTAGCTGAAGTGATTGCTAGAAGGAAGGCTGTTTTCCAAGAACGAAATTTTAAGTCTGCAGTAGCAGCTGGCTCGAAAGGAGGCAGAGTGAGTTTCTCCAATACAAAGTTAAGGTCCCAGGCAGGGATTGGAGCTGTCCTGGGTGGTCTCAAGTTTTTTGCCCCTCTGAGGTACTGCTTGAGGATGAGAGAAGAGGGGAGGTTCTGTGTTACAATGAGCTGAAATGGCTGAGGCGCGGATTTTTAATGGAGGAAAAAGACAGGCCCTTGTGAAGCATCTCAGTCAAATATTGTAAAATCTGAGGTAAATTGGGAGCTGCTGTGCTCATTCCTTGAGATTGATTCCAAGCACAGAATCTTTTTCATTTGTCAGCATAAGACTTTCTAGTACTAGGTCTTCTTGCCTCCAAGATGATATCCATCACAGGTTTGCTGAGGGATGCTAAGGGTGAATTTAAGTGATTAGCCAAGCTGCAAGGTTCAAGGTTGGGAGCTGAGGGTGCAGAATCTGGTTCTCCTGCTGAGACAGTAAGGAAGGTGTCTGAGGCAGGTGCCATGGAGATATTTGTGACACACTGCGCAGGAGGGTACCAGTGTTGGCGTGGCCAGTCTGGAGCAATCAAAATCATTCTTGGTTTGTCCTGTTTGACTTTTAACAGAACTTTGCAGAGTAGAGGCAGAGGGGGAAAGACGTAGACTGATAGGTTTTTCCAGCTGAAGGACAGAGCATCCCCTTTTCCAGGCCTTTTTGTGGGGAGTCCTTGTGCAAAATTTGTCTAACTGGTAGTTCTGGGGGGAGGCAAATAGATCTATGTCTGGGCTCTCCCATTTGCTTGTCAACATATTGAAAATCCATGGTTCCAGTCTCCACTCGTGTGGGTCCATGAGATTTCTGCTTACTCCATCTGCCAGTGTATTTAATTTTCCTGGCAGGAATTGAACTTGTAAGTGCACTTGGTAGCTCAAGGCCATGTTCCACAATGCCATGGCTAGTCTGCAGAAGGGGTAGGAATGTGTACCCCCCCCCCCGCTTGTTTATGTACCACATAACCGTAGTGTTGTCCTGGAAGAATGTAGTCTTTGAAGGCTGTCAGAGCATTCTGTACAGCTAACATTTCTTTTTGATTGATATGTAGGCGCATTTGATTTGGGTTCCATTTGCCCTGAATGCACTTCCCTGCGAGGTGAGCCCCCCCCCCATGCATAGTCTGATGCATCTGTAGTTAGGGTTTGGGTGGCAGGGGGTAGCGTGAATGGCAGTCCCTTGTTTTGGTGGCAGGCCTCTGCCCACCATAGGAACTCCAGGCATAGGCAAGGGATGACAGGAATCATTGTTTCCAGGCTGTGACAATGTTGACTCCATAGACTTTTTAAGTACCACTGAAGTTTCCTCATAAGCAGTCTTGCATATGAAATTAGAAGAATGCAGGAGGCCATGAACCCCACGGCTTGCAGTATTTGTCTTGCAGATAGCTGGGTTTTTGTGGCCACTTGTTTGAAGTAAGTTACCAAATGAATTTGCTTTTCTGGTGTGAGGAAAGCCATCTGGGCAGTTGTACTTAAGCTTGCACCCAGGAATGTAATCTGTTGAGAGGGTACCAGTTGAGACTTCTTTTCATTTACGGTGTACCCTAGACAAGATAAAACTCTTTTTACAAACGCCAGATGATTTAGAAGTATGACCTGGTTTTCTGCCTGAACTAGACAATCGTCCAGCTATGGATATATTTGAATATTTCTTTACCTGCAAAATGCAATTACTGGAGCCAGGCACTTTGTGAATACCCTGGATGCAGTAGACAAGCCAAAGGGCAGTGCAGAGAACTGATAATGCAAATAGCCTGCTTTGAAGCGTAGGTATCTTCTGCAAGATTCCCTGATTGGGACATGCAGGTAAGCTTCTTTTAAATCTAGAGTTGCCAACCAGGCATCTTTGCCTAGCATAGGAAGTAACTGGAGAAGAGTCAGCATCTTGAATTTTGGAATGTCCAGAAATGTGTTTAGAGCAGACAGGTCCAGAATTGGACACCATGATTTCTCTTTTCTGGGTACCAGGAAAAGTCTGGAATAGAAACCTTGTCCCTTTTCCTCTTCTGGTACCGGTTGAATAGCCCCCATGTTTAAGAGGGAAAGTATTTGTTTCTGAGCCTCTGCCCACTGATTTGGGGGCAGGTCTAGCCACCCATTTGGTGTTGGTAACGTGTGGAAATTAAATCTGCATCCCTGGAACACTATTTAAAACCCATTTGTCCTGGGTTATGAGTTCCCAGTTTCTTGCAAGAAAAGCAATCTTTCCCCCCAAAGGGGCAGCTAAAAGGTAAGTGCTTGGTAATTTTAAAGGAAAGTCACTGAGACTGTTTACCATAGTGGGGTGTCTTGTTATTTCCAGATTTGGAAGTGGAGGCCCCCTACTGCTTAGGTCTGAGAGTCCCCTGGGACTGAAACCTGGTGCTTTTGGTGTGTCTGGATTTGGCTTGAGAGGATCTGAAAGGAGCTGGAAAGAACAAATTCTTGGTAGGCCAGTGCCTACTAACTCTTGGAGGCTGCACTTGTAAGAAATCTTTTACAGTTTGTATAGATTTAGCTTTATCTTCCATCTTTTTTAAAACTTCTTCAGCCTTATTGCCAAACAGGCGGTTCTGATTTAAAGGAGCATCCAACAATTTTGCTTTAACATGATCAGGCAGAGATTGCTCCTTAAGCCAAGCATGCCTTCTAAGCATAGACCCAGTAACAGCAGCCCTGCAAGAGGCCTCTAAAGAATCAAAACCACATTGCAAAGTATGTTTTCCAACTTGTTCAGCAGAATGCAATAAATACTGTAAATCTTTATTTTCCACACAGTCAGAAATCAACATCATTTTCTGTTTAAGCAGTTCGATAATATGCTGTTGATATTTTAACATATGAAATTGGCAGTTTAAAGTCCTGATAGCCAAGGTTGCAGAAGTATAAACCTTTTTACCCCATCTATCCAGCACCCTGGAGTCTCTATCAGAAGGGGTAGGATTTTTAGCAGTAGAAGCCTTAATGCCCTTAGGCCCTTGAGAAATAGTTTCAGGATCTGCAACAGGATTTTTGAAAAGGAACTTGTGGGACTCAGGAACCCTGTAGCATGTTTGGTTTACAATGAGCTGGAGGCAGGGAATCGGGCCATACTGGATTCCGAAAACACATCATCAACAATGTCTAGTACAGGAGGTATAGCCAAAGGCCTATGTTGAGGTAAACGAAGAAAATCCCTAAGCCTCTTTTTTGAATCAGAGAATTCCTGACTTTCCCAGTGGAAATGCTCCGGTAAGGTATGTAAAATTTCACCAAAAGAGAAATCCTCTGGGGGGAAGCAGAGGGAATGGAATCCTCTGCATCGGAATCCTCATAAGTAGGTATGGACAAACCCAGGTTATTAGAAGAGTCAGAAGAAACAGAATCCTGATCAGAAGATTCACAGTCAAGCTCAGGCCTGGGCCTCTTAGGAGGGGGGGGGGGGTTTGACTGTTTGACTACCCCTGATTAGAGTAATTAGATCTTCAGCCATTTTGATCATTTGTTTTTTAGGCATAGGGGCCTGAACATGTGGCCTGGGCGTCGGTTTTTTTGACATACATTGAGATTTAGGCCTTAGTATTGAAGCTAGAGTTGGTTTGATATGCAAGCCTGTAGACCTGAATACACCCTCAGAAGCCGGTGCCTGCACAGCGGCTCTGGACCCATCCAAGGTAGAGATATCCGCAGGTTCCATAGTTGAAGTATCTCGCGGCATACCGGACTCCGAATGGGTCCCAGTAGAGGCCTGCGAGTCAGAAGTAGCGGGCATCAGGGGCTGCGAAAGCACCTCACTGAATACCGGCAAACTGGTGACTGGCTTAGTAGAAGCGTCGGCAGCGGTTTTGGACCTTAACGGCCTGTCTCTGTCTTTATCTTTGCGTTTTTTTGAAATTCCGGTAGTCGGATGACTAACCAACATCATTTCAGGATATTTAAACAGAGAACCGAAATATTTAGAGGCAAAAATGTACCGACAACGGATAGTGCGCTGATTAAATAAAGCACAAAACGGACAGCAAGGTACGTCGTAGTCAGGGCCTAGGCAAGGAAAGCAGTACAGATGAAAATCTTTATGAGGTATTTGCTTTCCACAAGTAATGCAATTATTAACTTTTACTGACATCGTTAAGGAGCAAGAAAAAGTTTCCCCAACGGGGTACTTAGCTTTAAGTTGAAGACTTCGGTTCTGAAACTTGAAAACGAAAATTTCAGGAGTCGGCCGACCGGTACTTGCGAACTGCTTCTGCTTCGGGCACCGCACGGCAAGAAAGACTGCGGTAATGACATCGGCTGCATGTTTTATATCCCTGACGACCTGACGTCATGGAAGAAGGGACAGCAACTGACGCAGGACCCAAGACTTTGTTAATCAGGGCGACTGAGGGCAACCCTGTCAGCAGATTACCCTAAATGTAATGACTGCAACAGTGAAACACGAAGAACATGGGAGAGTGTCTTGAAAAGCCTGCACCACTAGGAGTACTGCTCTAATTTCTAAGACATTGATATGCATATGTTGGCTTCTTCAGGGGACCAGGTGCCTTGGATCGTCTTTCTCAAAAAGTGCCCCCGCCACCCAATTATGGCATTGGACCGAGGAAGAATAAATGGTCAGTCTTGTAATATCTGATCTGAGCGAATTGACCACAAGACGTACTTTTTGCATGCTTGAGTTATTCTGATCTGGGTGACATAGGTCGATGTAAAATGGACCACTGAATTGCTATGGTCCATTGAAGAATTCTCATATGATATCCTAACAGAACCAGAACTATTTGCAGTGGACACTGAACGCAAAGCCTGTAGAATCAATCAAGCTGATGAAGAATTTTGAATTATCTTTTTGACTTGAAATCAAATAGTTTGTAACACTGGCAAGAGAAGTGAGGATGTCACTGATACCGTACTGAAAAAGACCCGTATGAACTCTAATGTCTGAGATGGTTCTAGCTGAGACTTGTTGGGAATGATGGCAATTCCCAGATGAGAGCAAAGCTAGAGTATATACTCTCGTGCTTCTATCAGAAGATGCCTGGTGGGAGCTGTGATGAGCCAGTCATCCAAATACGGATACACCCAGAATCCCTGCATTCTCAAGTGAGCTACTACTACTGCCATGTACTTGGTGAACACCCTGGTAGCTGTGGTGAGGCCAAAGGGCACAGCTCTGAATTGATAATGACTGGCTCCCAGCCATAAGCATAGGTACTCCTGGATCACCTGTTCAGTTTTATGTGATAGTACGGATCCTGAAGATATACTGAGCACATCCAGTAGTCCTTGTTCAGGAAAGGGAAAGGGAAAATGGACTGAACCATGACTATATGGCTCTTTGTATACTAAACTGATTTGTTCAGATTGCTGAGATCCAAAATTGGTCTCCAGTCCCCTGTTTTCTTTGGCACTGAAAAGAATCTTGAGTAAGTTCCAGACTATTTCTAGTCTGGGGTGACTCTCTTTTTCTAGCAGCTTTTTTATTTCTTGAGCTGTGTTATAGGAAAACACCAGCCTATTAAAATGTATATCAATTTCAGTTTATTAATGATGCTATAAATATGATTGTTAAAAAGCAAATATAATTTGTATGCAGGGCTGGGAAAAATACAGCTTCATAAGCCACAGTACTGCTGTCTTTTAAACTGCTTTTAGTATGTAATAAGAGAGAATAGTACGTGTTGCAGTTACTACAAAAGGAATTTGTTAGCCTGACTCTTCCAGGCTAGGAGTGCGTTGTTGCTAGGGCAGGTTTGAAACATCCAAGGTCAGAAACAAGACCCCTTGGAAGCAGGTGGATCATGTATAGAAAGGTGTTCACTTGAAGTCTGAGGCAGAAATCATGAGGGATGAGGACATTTGCAAAGTTTTCTATAGGATACAGTGATTGTAATGTAATGAAACTGCATGACCAGTCTGATAAGAAAATGTATAAAAATACATTTTTTGTATGTAAAATGAGAATGCTTCATCAAGGGCTATGAAGACAGACTCCCAGTGCTGTAAAAATAAAATTTCTGTTTGCACATCCTGAAGTGTTGCTCCTGACTAAAGGCAAATAAGGTAAATTCTTAATGTTATTCATTTATGACTATAAAAGCTGCTTCTTTCTTCTGACTGGGTGGAACACTGGGAATTTTGCTTACTGTTGAAAGGGGGAGTAGGGAAAGGGTATTATATAACCTCTGGAAATAATCTTCTGCACCCATGCATCTTTTGTAATGTCTAGCAAGGCTCTTTGGTGCAGGAATAGATGACCTCCAACTTTCCCCAGTGGTGGACAATTGGGCCTCTTTCAGGATCGCTGGTAGGGTCTGTCAGGGAAAGAATCTCTGGACTCCTGGTTCTGCAAGCCTCCTCTGCCGCATGGCATTTTCCTTTAGAGTCCCCCTCTGCCCTGGGGGAACTGTGTCCACGTAGATCATGGAAAGGACCCTGGGACTTTGTGAACCACATTTGCCGACCACCTTGGAGATTCCTAGATAAGGTCCTTTGATGAGTCGAAAAACATATGCCCACTGCAGATAGGGTCTTGATATCTTGCTCACACCTGGAGTGTCTCTCTAATTTTAGGGCCGAACAAATAACTTTTGAAAAAGGGAGCACTGATGGAGGACTTGAAGGGCTCCACAAGATCAGACAGGCGCACTGAGGTATGTCTCCTAATGGAAACACCTGAACCCACCGTCCTTGAGGTACCTTCATCTGCATGTGAAAAGAGCCTCATAGATGGATTTGTGATGAATTGTACAGTAGCCAACTGTAAGGCAATAGAGCTCTGTCCCTCAAAAGTAATGGTCCCAGACAGGGACTTGGAAAGTTCTTTAATCAGGTTTCTCTGACGTCTGGTGAAGTGTGCTAAATATCTTTCGGTGACGTGAATGCAAAGGTCACTGAAGCATGTACATGCTTCCCAAATCTTTCCATCACCTAGGCTCCCTGTTAGGTGGCTGTACAGAAGAACTCTGTTCTGCGAGTTCCTTCTTTGTGGCCGCTGCTATGACCATGGCATCTACTTGTACTCCTTTGCTGCAAAATTCTCTTCCTTTTGGTGGTATAAGGATCCTGTCTCATCCCTTGGGGATTGGTCAACAGCATTGGATTCCTTCCACATGTGTTTAGAGATCAAATCAATGAGCTCCATAGGTGGGTGGAGCTACCCAAGAGGCAGATGAGCCAGTCTCAAAGTCTTCCAGGAATACAGATTCCTCAAGTGAAGGCTTATTGGTAGACCAACCACCCTTTTACTTGAGGATCTCCAGAACATCTCCAAAGGAGACGTCATCATGTAGTGATCTTGGGGACCCTTCCCCCTCATCAAAATTGGTATCTTCTGTGACCATCTCTTGAGGAGAATCCAAGTGCCTCCTCTTGCACTTTCTCTTCCTAGTGACTTCTTCAGTGGAATGTTCTGGAGAAGTATCAGAAGATGTACATATACCTTTCTGGGTATCTTGGAGACTTTGGCCTGGCTGTCCCTGTTGAGTGAAGCTCAAGGCACAAAGACATAGGGGATGCAGAAGGACGATCCAGGGGGTTTGAACACATCCATCCTCTAAATGTAGAGAACACTCTCTCTCCCTCTCTCTCTCCACCACCTCAAAGGCAGGATGCGCTGGGGAGAAGGAGGCCGATGGAGCTGAGAAACTTTGGAGTCTACTCTAACACCTTGGACCCAACAACAATGCTACAGCTCTAATAGTCGTCCAGCTCCAACACACTCAGAGCTGGTGTACTCTGAGAATGCAGCAGAGCAGAAGATACAACAATCTTTGGATCCAACAGAGATGGTCCCAGAAGACTTGGATCCAAGGGCTCTGAAGCCAAGGGTCGGATCAAATGATGGTGGGTGGAGTTACACTGGTAAAGGTCTTGTACCCAAAGGGGTAGGAGCCAGGAGAACTCCCATCTGAATATGTGCCAAGAGACGCTTCCTCATCATTCTATCCAAATTTGCTTCTGACAGGCTCTTGAAAGAATGAGAAGAGGAGGCCACTAAAGGTGTTCTAGAATGGTGGCGTCTCCCTAAAAATGGTGATGGCAGACAGGAAGGAAAAGGGGAAAAGAAACAACATACCAGGTCAGTGGGAGTGGTTTCAAATCCTAAGGTATCTGATCCAATGAAGCAGATCAGGCATCTGCGGAAGATGGATCTGAAGATTTACTTTTCAGATCGGACAGCTTTAATATTTTATGCGCTGGATCCGTAGTACGATATGAAGATGGACTGGAGGATCCAGAAGGCTCCGATGGCCACTTTCTGGGCTCCTTTTTGTATGATTTGGAGGTTTGCACTCCAGATAATGATTTTGAGAAGGTTACAGGCAGAAGACCTTTCAAAACTATCTTATTCTTGCAATCAACTAGGGCTCGCAGATTAAAAGCTTTGCAAATATCACATGACACCTTTAAGTGTGTTGGGCCCAAGCAATAAAAACACGAGTCATGGGCATCTGAAAGAGGGGTCTTTTGCTCATATTCTTTGCATTTTTTAAAACCAGAAGGTTTTTCAGCCATCTTAACAAAAACGTGCAGTATAACACTAAGAAGCTTATTTTTAAATAGAAAAGTAGAAAAGCAGAAGAGAGAGAGAAAAAATTACCAACAATGGTAATTAAAGAAATTTCCACAAGGGTAATGAGGAGAAAGGAATACCAACAATGGTAATTAAATTACCCTAAGAAAAGTGTAAGATAAGGGAGGAATAAATTAGCTATATAGAAATAGTAATAAAGATAGCAAAAATGTTAAACAAACTGTTTACTTATCCAACCAGGAACACTAAACCTGGAGAGGTAGCAGTGACCACGTCTGTATGTGAAGGTGGCAAACAAGATCTGAGATATGGTAGGGGAC
The DNA here is from genome assembly GCF_019279795.1 of Protopterus annectens. Classification (NCBI taxonomy): domain Eukaryota; kingdom Metazoa; phylum Chordata; order Ceratodontiformes; family Protopteridae; genus Protopterus; species Protopterus annectens. Next base: position 282,207,619 of record NC_056748.1, read on the forward strand.
TACAGCATTACGGGTAAGGGAGGAGCTCAAGAGTTACCAATATCCACGAGCTGTAAAAAGCATAAGAGTTGGATCTGAGGGACAGATCTGAACCCAATTGTTGAGGAATGAATGAAAAGTGAAATCATCAGATCTATATACTTTCCAACAAGGAAGTTTACCTCTCAAAGTAAAAGCAGTTGCCCCCCCTCAATGGCTTCACCCACAGGCATTGCTAATTTTAACGTAAATGTTAACTATGCCAAAGTGCATGCTACAGCTTGTGTTCCCACTTGCACAATCTATTCTTACCTTATCGCTATTCCCTTACCCAGATGTGAAAATTCGAATGGTTTCAGTAATCAATAACTTTTTAGCCTTAAGAAAAAGTGTACTTGCTACCCTTAAATTAAAAAAAAAAAAACTGTTCACGATTATCATAAATGTATTACAATATTGAGGCTGCTGAAGAAGCACGTGCTTATATAATGCACTTCCAAGTTTCAAAATTCATTTTCATTAAACTGTTTGCTAATATCCAGTTAAAGATTAATTACACTGTACTCTGTATATTAGACTCAGAACACATTCTTCAGAGTTCTCATGATTCCTTTTTAGCACCTGGATGCTCCTTATCTCAAACTAAAAGCACATGTTAATGGGAAAACAGTAACTTTGCACATGCAAAAAAGACCTTTTGAGGATTTCACTCAGAACACACTCTTCAGACTTGTCATGTTTAACTGAATGCACCTGCAAACTCTTCAGCAATTAAAAGCAGGAGTTAATGGAAAAAAGTCAGTAACTATGCAAATGTATGCAAGAATATAACTGATACGATTTTCATCATTTTTTCTGGTTTTTAAAGCAAACTTGCTTAAGAAAACAATCCATTGCTTAAGCTAAGGGCATTAGTGTAGACATTCACTTGTATAAAAACGGGAAATTATCTTTCAATTCTTCATGTAATATGACCAATAAAACATTTGTATGCTGATCAGCAACCCAAAAGCACATTACATTAACATTACCTTGCTTCTTTTTAGGCTTTCTTATTTTGTTATAGTGTAAAGTCAGGAAACATTACAAGAAAAATACTTTCTTAATTTAATATCCCTAGCATTTACAGCAGTCACTCATAACCCCCATCCCAGTCTTTAAGCTATCTTGACAGTGTACTATGCAGAACACTGCAATTTAAATCATTAAATTATACAACTGTTAGTAAGAACACAAATATTTTACAAACAGTTTACTTCTTCAATCTCTTCAGTATCATTCTAAATACCAGTGACAGTGGAGTTTATGCTATACAGTTCACCCATCTGTTAAAACTGGAAGTTTGTTGATTGTGTTTTCAGGCACATTTCTGCATTACCGCAGTTGATGCATTTAAAGTACATCTAATGGGAATGATGCTTTACACTTCAATCATTTGTTCACAACTTCACACTGCTTTTGGTCTTCTTCCTGATCATCTCAATCTCTCAACAGCAGTCTCTAGTTGTCATCTAAAGTACTCCCAAGTTTTCCTGTCCCTCAAACATTTTGTTTTAGAACAATGTAAAGGTTTCACTGGCAAAGTTTCTCTGTGGGCTTTTTATTGTCAAAATACTGAGAACAAGAATCCCTTTCAGCTTGCTGGCTAAAATTATTAACATGTTCTACATCCTTGATACTCCAAGAAAAATATTTTGAAGACAGCTGGAAATAGCAACCTGAATGTCACACAAGCCTCTCGACAGCCCCTGACTGCCGTGATAAACCTGTTAATCTTCTGTGTGGTGTGCAGAAAATAATTTTTCAAATTCTAGTGTCCCCCAGTGTTTTTCTAAACACCTTTATTACATTATCTTTTAAGACATAAGTAAACATACATTAACAGAAAAGAAAACAAACCATGTTAACATTTTCCTATTTACATATGTTACACATTGGTCCCTTTCAGTTTGCCGACATTCCAGAATGCCAGCAACCATATGGCCGACACCATATGATCGACATTCGGAATGCCGACAATGTGGAACCGACATCTTACTATACTGAGGAATGGAAAGATTTCCATTCCTGCACTATAGTATGATCTCGGAGTTGGTATGTTAAAGTTACGGGGGGGGGGCAGATCCCCCCATGGGGGTTGCAGGGGGTCATAGCCCCCCTGCTAGCAGTTTAAAGGAAATTTTATTTTTCTTTTTTTGTGGACTTCTTACAATGTCAGCATTCCGAATGTCGATCATAAGGTGTCAGCCATAAGGTTGTCGGCATTCTGGAATGTCGGTGTTGTGTAGGGGATCTGTTACACATCATATATCTTTTCTTTCCTTGTAACTATCAGCAGTCCAACAGTATATAAACTGTTGAGTTCCTACCTTCCCTTAACCTTTTCTGAACATTATTCTCCATGTACTCTTCCCACAATTTCCATTTATTTCTATAAAATTTGCTTCATCCCTTTTCTAATAATGAATACTTCAAATAAAGTTAGTTTAGACTGCAATTTCCATTTTCTAGTAATTGCTTTTTGGCAGCTAACAGAATTAAACTTAAAAAGGCCTTACTATGTCCAAGCAACTCAGATCCTGTGTCCCAGCTCAAAAATAATTTCACCCAATGTTTGAAAGAACACTCTGTAGCACTTTTTTTAAAATCTGCTAACTCATTACACACCCAAAACATGTGTTCCCAGTTACCGCTATTCCCCATCACACCTGCAACATTTGCTATCTACCTGAGGAAACCTTCTTTGAATTATACCTGGGGTATAAAAATACTTAAGCAAACAGTTGCAAGCAAAGCTCCTTAACCTTGTGGATGTCTGTTGAATACTTGGGAGCCATACATATGTACTCCCATTATTCTCTTGTAAATTGCTTTTCCAGTCTTTCATTCCAGTCCTTTCTAACCTCCACTTATAGATTCTTATAGTTATCATGAAATATTTTATATACCTTACTAATTACCCCTTTTTAAACAGCAGCTTCTATTCTACATGCAACTAAAAGGCTCCCTCATCTCTTTCTCTTTGCCTATACTCTGATATCAGTCCCTGGGAGGGATAGCAGTCTTCAGCCTGCAGTCCAATAATCACCACACTGTATTACCTCTTCCCCTCTAGTTATGTGCTCCCAGTACCTTGATTCCTTTTACATTTTCTCCAGGAAAGTCCGTCCCTGTCTTATCTACTTTATGTACCCTTACTTTCAGTCACCCATATTGGCAAAATCTCCTTTCTCCATTCTTGTGATGGCTTAGTTCTTTTAATACTTTCAGCTACTTTATGAATATAATATTCTGTATGGTTTTTATTTTCTTTAAAAATCCGCAGCCAAAATTTCACTCTATTTCTTGAATCTCCCCACTGCTTCATCATCCATTTTTATTTTAAATTATAACCTTCTGCTAGTGTTTTATATAAATGGGTCTACTTAACGAAATTTCACTTACCCGAATTCTAAATGACTGAGACGATAACGCAGAACTTGCATTTAAATGAACACAACACCGATATTTTCACCAAAGAAAGAAGCAGCTGGCCAACGTGAACAAGAAACCAAACTGAACCCTATCAAACCCACACAAGAGGGTGGCTTCGTCCCCCATACCCCTCAATGTGGGTGGCTTCACCCCCCCCCCCAATTAAATATACCAACTCTGGGATTGGACTATAGTGGGGAAAAGGGCAAACTCCTGAATGCTGGCAGACTGCCTCCTTTCCCTGGTGGAATTATCGATGTGAGTGAAATAACATATATAAATAATATACAAATATAAAAAAAAAAAATAAATATATATATATATATATATATATATATATATATATATATACACACACACACATATACATACACACACACGCACTAACTGTGTAGCTCTAAAACATGTGTTCAAATCAAGTAATCCTAAACCACCTTGTTCTATTGGAAGGATCAACATTCCCACCTAACTTCTGCCCTTTTCCTCTTCCAGACAAAAATTAATTTAGATCTTTATTAACAATTCGCCACAACTTCAACTTAGGTTGATACAAATATGTCTGAACCATATATAAAACTAAAGGGAATAAAAAACAGTTTCACTGCTTCTATCTTACTATCCATTATCCATAAACAAGAGCTTACAGGTTTTGCATTATCTTTTTTCAGTCTCTTCCCATGTATCCTTGGCTACCATTAACAGAAGCCTTTTTAATCCAAACTTCTACTAAATGCTTCAGTTTATGTCCTGATACATAATTTACAGCTATATCCTTTGTTTTATCCTCATTAATTTTATATCTCGAGAAGATAAACTGTTTCAAAATGTTCCACAACACTGTGATGTCCTTTCTGGATTTATCAGGTTCAAAACATCATCTTCAAAAAAGCTAACTTTTCTTTATTGTCATACTAATTATATCCTTGAATTTCTGAGTCCCTTATTTTCTTTGCCAGTGGCTCAAATATAAAGCAAATACCAAAGGGGGAAAGAGGACAACCCTGCCTAGTTCCGCTGCTCAACATAACTTACCAGAGAGGAACCCTCTCATTTCAATTCTTGCCTCTGATCCTTCATATATCTTTCTAATTAACCTTATGACTGTACCAGGGAATACAAATGCTTCCACTGCCCTACTCATAAAATCCCATCTTACTTTAACAAATGCTTTCTCTCCATCAAGACTCACTAACAGAAGCAGTACATTCTTCAACTCTGAATCCCTCTGGATCATCAATGCCCTATTAATGTTGTCAAACGTTTGCCTCCTCTCCACAAAACCACACTGATCCATATCTGTCAATTTTAGCAACACCTTTTCCATTCCTTTAGCTAACATAGACAGACACTTCATAAATCATGGTATAAAATTGAAATAGGTCTATATAAAGCTGGCTCTGATGTTTTTTTTACCATCTTTAGGCAGTACAGGCACCGCAGATTTCTTCCAAGATGCTGATGCTTCCCCTCCTTTTAAAATACTGTTAAATAAATTCTTCCAGATCTTAATCACTTAACTCATTCCTAACTTCCAAACATCCACAGGAGTACCATCTGTTCCTGCAGATCTTCTGAAGATTGATTATACATCATTTTTATCTCATTTTCTCCAGTCTTAAATATTAGTTGTTGAGACTCATCTACCTCTAATCTTGGCATAATTAAATTTTCCATAAATATTTTCATTTGTGCTATTTCCATGCTTTATACAGATTTTCATAAAATGTCCAAAAAATCTATAACACTTCTACAGGAGCTGTAGTTATTTTTCTTGTTAGAGGCTACATAAGATTGGCAAAAATGTTTCTGCTTTCTGTTGCCTAAGTTGTGTTGTGTTAAATGTTTTTGTGCTCTGGAGTTATCAAAACTAGTTGCTTAACAGCAATCTTTCTCAACTAATGCATATTCAGATACTCCCTTATTTTCTTTAGCACTCGTGTGCCTCTTCTTTTTCTGTGAGATTCCCCTTATTCTACAATAATTTAACCTTTGTCAGCCTCTCTAAGTAATTCCTATTACTTAACCCTAAGTAACCCCTATTACTTAACCCTGTTTCTCTTTTATTTCTAATGCATCTTAAACTCCCATTTTCATTTTATCCCACTCACTACCTAAAACTTCTTAAGATATTTTGTCTTTTTCAATAACTCTTGAATAATTTCCACTACCCATTCCTCAAATTTCTCCTTTTTAACAGGTAGGTCGGAAAGTCCCAGTCTCTCAGTTTTACTTCATTATCCTGAAATTTTATCTTGCTATTTATTGGTACATGATCTGAAATAGTTACTGGATGTATTTTGAAGCTTTCAATTAAATGTGCATGTTCTTGTCAATTGTAATTTCTATCTAGTCTAGACCAGTTTTGTACCATGGGGAATTAATATCTCAATTCTGAGTTTCTACTACAGAGTTCATATTTTCCATATTATTTTCATAATGTTCTTCAGAAATCTACCCTTTTGCATTATATTTTCCCTTCTAAGTCTCCCTGATACATCCTCACAATTGCAAATCAAATTTGAGTCCCCACCAATAATGTAACACTCCCCGCTGAAAGCTGATTATTTCTCCAAATATTTTCTTAAGCTCCATAACAGTAGTTTTTGGTGGAATATAAATATATGCCCACGTAATCCTTCTCCATTTTCAAAAGTCCCTTACCACCAGAAATCTACAATAACGGTCTTTTTCCTCTTCCATCACTACTGGAGCCTCTCTAGAAATTAGCACAATTATTCCTCTTTTACTTTGTCCCTGACATTCTGCTGATTATCCATCCTGAAACCCTTTCTTTGTCAAATTCACATGCTCATTTTTTTCCCAAATTAATCTCTTGCAACATTGCATTTGTACTCTGCAGTTCTAAATATAATTCATTACTCTTTCCTTTTTGTCTACACCTTTAGGGCCATTTTACATTCCAAGATAATATGGACAGCAAAGCCATTATGATAAAAATATTTTGTTCCCACTTGTTATACATGTCAGTTTTATGAATGTGCATTTCCAGCTTTCATGTTACATGTACACACTAAATGTTTTTCAGGATGCTCTTTTATACAACTCTTTCTCCATCTGAATGTCACATTTTTTAAGACATTTTAGTAAAAACCCTCAAACAAAAAACTAAATACATTTTTAAACATTCCCATCCACTATTAATTTATGGCAAACAAACAAAACAATGTTTATCTTAAAAAAATGAATGAAGTTTAACCCACCAAATAGGAATAACTGCTCCAACTCGACAGCTGCACCCAAAGGTATTACCAGACTTAACAGTTACCCATGCTGCAGTGGATGATACCGCCTATGTTCCCAGATGTGAAAAACAGATTGTATGCTTTCAGAAAATGTTAAATTTTAGCCCTAAGAAAAAGTATATTGACTACCTTTAAATACAACTAAATGCTACAATGCCATATTAAATGCATCAAAGTCCCAAGGCTGCAATTTCATATTCACTTCCCATAATTTCAAACTTTTTTACTGAACCGCTTGCTATTGTACCTTTAAATTTTGCACTTCCCTTAACAAATAAAGCTCAGAATTTAAGATTAATTGCTTGCACCTGCAAACATCTAAGTAGTCAGCAATGAATATTTGTAAGTTTAATTCAAAACAGAATGCACATTGCCTGCACCTGTAGAATTCTTGACTCCTATGAAGAATTTGCTAATGGAAAAAAAAATGTACAGTTGTGTACACACCACAAATGTAGATGTTCGAGTGCATTCACTGTTGCAGTCATTACATTTGGGTAATCTGCTTGCAGATTGCCCTCAGCCAGCCTGATTAACAAAGTCTTGGGTCCTGCTTCAGTTGCTGACACTTCTTCATGACGTCAGGGGTATAAAACATGCAGCCGATGCCATTACATCAGTTTTTCTTGCCCCAGATGTCAGGTGCCCCCCCCTAATGGGAAGCAATTACACATAAAAGTACAAAGATATACCTCCAACAAAAAAAACAAATACACCAAAAAGGCTTTTAAGCATAGTAAAGGAAAGTAGAGGTATAGCCAAAAGAAGATAGGGGGCTGGAAGGAGGGTAACCAGGACTGCAACAGTGAATACACTCAAACATCTGTACTATGTTCTTCGTGTTTCACTGTTACAGTCATTACATTTGGGTAGATTCCCAAAGCTATGGTTGGGAGGAGGAGTTCAGATAGCATTAGGGCCAGCTATAAGGCCCTGCAAGACTGCAGTGGCAAACCCTGCTCTGGATTTAGAGAAACGTGGCAAATGATAATGCTTGGTGAAAGTATGTACAGAACTCCAGGTAGCAGCCTCTAGGATGTCCCTGGTAGAGACGCCTCTGAGAAAGGCTGTAGTTGTAGATGCAGCCGTGGTGGAGTGAGGTCTGATCCCCTGGGGGGATAGGTTTTCCATGGTGCTTATAGCAGAAATGAATGCAATGGCTTATCCATTTAGAAATGGTTTGCTTTGAAATAGCCTTCCCCTCTGCCCCTGCAGCAAATGCTATCAGCAGTTGTTCAGATTTCCTTTGAGGTTTAGTCCTGTCCAAGTAGAATCTAAGTTGTCTGTGCACATCTAAGGAATGCAGTATCCGTTCCCATTTATTCTGTGGATTGGGAAAGAAGGTTGGCAAATGAATGGACTGATTAAGAGCCACACTGGATACCACCAAAGGTATGAAGGATGGATTGGTTCCGAGTGACACTCTGTCCGCATGAAAGATGATGAAAGGCTCCACTGCCATAAGGGCCTGTAATTCAGATGCCCTTCTAGCTTAAGTGATTGCTAAAAGGAAAGCTGTTTTCCCATAAAGAAATTTTAAGTCTGCAGTAGCAGCTGGCTCAAAAGGAGGTAGAGTGAGTTTCTCCAAGACAAAGTTAAGGTCCCAGGCTGGGGTTGGAGCTCTCCTGGGTGGTCTCAAACTTTTGGCCCCTCTAAGGAACTGCTTGAGCAGTGGATGAGAGAAGAGGGGAGGCTGTCTGTTATAATGAGCTGAAATGGCTAAGGTGTGGATTTTAATGGAGGAAAAAGACAGGCCCTTGTGAAGCATCTCAGTTAAGCATTGTAAAATCTGAGGTAAACTGGGTGCTACTGTGCTCATCCTTTGAGACTGGATCCAGGCACAGCATCTTTTCCATTTTTGAGCATAAGATTTTCTAGTACTAGGCCTCCTTGCCTCTAAGATGATATCCATCACAGGTTTGCTGAGGGATGGTAAAGGAGAGATCAAGTAATTAGACAGGCTGCAAGGTTCAGTGTTGGAAGCTGAGGGAGCAGAGCAATCAAAATCATCCTTTGTTTGTCCTGTTTCACTTTTAGTAGTACTTTGGAAAGCTATCAAAATCATCCTTGGTTTGTCCTGTTTGAGTTCTAGTAGTACTTTGGAAAGCAGAGGCAGAAGGGGGAAGGCATAGACTGATAGGTTTATCCAGCTGAAGGACAGAGCATCCACTTTCCAGGCTTGTTTGTGGGGAGTCCTTGTGCAAAATTTGTCCAATTGGTAGTTCTGGGGGGAGGCAAACAGGTCTATATCTGGGCTCCCCCTTTTGCTTGTTAACATGTTGAAAATCCTTGGCCCCAGTTTCCACTCGTGTGGGTCCATGAGGTTTCTGCTTAGTCCGTCTGCCAGTGTATTTAATTTTCCTAGCAGGAATTGAGCTTGTAGGTGCACTTGGTAGTTCAAGACTGTGCTCCACAATGTCATGGCTAGTCTGCAGAGGGGGTAAGAATGTGTACCCCCCTGCTTATGTACCACATAACAGTGGTGTTGTCCGTCTTTACCATTAGTTGTCCTGGAAGAATGTGGTCCTTGAAGGCTGTCAGAGCATTCTGTACAGCTAACATTTCTTTTTGATTGATATGCAGGTGCATTTGACTTGGGTTCCATTTGCCCTGAATGCACTTTCCTGCCAGGTGAGCCCCCCATGCATAGTCTGATGTGTCTGTTGTTAGGGTTTGGGCAGCAGGGGGTGGTGTGGAAGTAGTCCCTTGTTTTGGTGGCAGGCCTCTGCCCACCAAAGGAACTCTAGGCGTAGGCGAGGTATGACAGGAATCATCATTTCCAGGTCTTGAGAATGTTGACACCATAGGCTTTTTAGATCCCACTGTAGTTTCCTCATATGCCGTCTTGCATATGGAATTAGAAGAATGCAGGAGGCCATGAACCCCAAGGCTTGCAGTATTTGTCTTGCAGACAGCAGGGTTTTTGTGGCCACTTGTTGGAAGTAGGTTGTCAAATAAATTTGTTTCTCTGGCGTGAGGTAAGCCATCCAGGAAGTTGTATTCAAGCTTTTTCCCAGGAATATAATTTGTTGACAGGGTACCAGGTGTGATTTATTTTCATTTATTGTGCACTCCAGACAAGTTAGAACCCTTTGTACAAAGGCCAGATGATTCAAAAGTATGCCCTGGCTTTCTGCCTAAATTAGACAATCGTCCAAGTATGGATATATTTGAATATTTCTTTGCCTGCAAAATGCAATAACTGGAGCTAGGGCGCAGTTGATAAGTCAAAGGGCAGTGCAGAGAACTGATGGCGTGTGCAGCCTACTTTGAAGCACAGGTATCTTCTGCAAGATTCCCCTGACTGGGATGTGCAGGTATGCTTCTTTTAAATCTAGTGTTGCAACCAGGCATCTTTGCCTAGCATAGGAAGCAATTGGTGAAGAGTCAGCCTCTTGAATTTTGGAATCTCCAAAAAGGTGTTTAGAGTAGTCAGGTCCAGGATAGGACACCATGAATTGTTTTTTCTGGGTACCAGGAAAAGTCTAGAGTAGATACCATGTCCTTTTTCCTCTTCTGGTACCAGATGAATAGCCCCCATGATTAAGAGAGAAAGTACTTGTTTTTGGGCCTCTGCCCACTGATTTGGGGGAAGGTACAGCCACCCGCTTGGTGTTGGCAACATGTGGAAGTGAAATTTGTATCCCTGGGACACTATATTTAAAACCCATTTGTCCTGGGTAATGAGTTCCCAATTCTTTGCATGAAGAGCAATCTTTCCCCCCAAAGGGGCAGTCAGTTGATAAGGGCTTGGAAATTTTAAAAGGAAGTCATCGAGACAGTTTACCATAGGGGGAGTTTTATTATTCACAGATTTGGAAGTGGAGGCCCCCACTGCTTAGTTCTGCGTGTCCCCAGGGACTGAAACTTGGGTTTTTGCTGTGTCTGGGTTTGGCTTGAGAAGACCTGGAAGGGGCTGGAAAGGACCAATTCTTAGACGGTCAGTGCCTACTAAATCTAGCAGGCTGAACTTGTAAAAAATCTTTAACAGTTTGCATAGATTTAGCTTTATCTTCCATCTTTTTAAGAACTTCCTCAGCCCTGTTGCCAAACGGGCAGTCCTGATTTAAAGGAGCAACCAACAATTTAGCTTTAACATGATCAGGCAAAGATTGCTCCTTAAGCCAAGCATGCCTTCTGAGCACAGACCCAGTAACAGCAGCACTGCAAGAGGCCTCTAATGAATCAAAACCACATTGCAAAGTATGTTTTCCAACTTTTCAGCAGAATGCATTAAATCCTGTAATTCTTTATTTTCCACACAGTCAGGAATCAACATCATTTTCTGTTTAAGCAGTCCAATAACATGTTGCTGATACTTTAACATATGAAACTGGCAGTTTAAAGCCCTAATGGCCAAGGTTGCAGAAGTGTAAACCTTCTTACCCTATCTATCCAGCGTCCTGGAGTCTCTTATCAGAAGGGGTAGGATTTTTGGCAGTAAAAGCCTTAATGCCCTTGGACTCCTGTGAGATCTGCAATAGGATTTTTAAAAAGGAACTTGTGAGACTCAGGGACCCTGTAGTATCTGTCAGGTTGTCTGGGAGCAGAAGGCAGGGAATCAGGGGCCAAACTAGATTCCGAAAATGCATCATCAACAATGTCTAGTACAGGAGGAATAGCTAAAGGCCTATGCTGAGGTAGGAGAAGGAAATCCCTAAGCCTCTTTTTTGAATCAGAAAAATCCTGGATTTCCCAGTGGATATGCTCCCTTAGGTTTCCCCAAAAGAAAAATCCTCAGGAGGGGAAGCAGAGGGAATGGAGTCCTCTGCATCAGAATCTTCATAAGTAGATAAAGGCAAATCCAGATCATCAGAAGAATCAGAAACAAAAGAATTCTGATCAGAAGATTCATAATCAACTTCAGTCCTAGGCCTCTTAGAAGGGGGGGAGTTGGCTACCCCTGATTAGAGTTATTCGATCCTCAGCCATTCTTATCATTTGTGTTTTAGGCATAGAGGCCTGGGCATCATTTTTTTTAGGCATGGATCGAGATGTAGGCCTAAATGAAGAAGGAGGCATTGGTTTAATATGCAAGTCCGTAGGCCTGAATACACCTTCAGAAGCTGGTGCCTGCACAGTGGCTCCAGACCCATCCAAGGTAGAGACATCCACAGGTTCCATAGTTGAAGCATCTCGCTGCATACCGGACTCCGAATGGGTCTCAGTAGAGGCCTGCAAATCAGAAGTAGCGGATATCAGTGGCTGCGAAAGCACCTCATTGAGTACTGGTGAACTGGCGACTGGTTTAGGAGAAGCGCCATTGGCAGTTTTGGACATCGGCGGCCTGTCCCTGTCTTTATCTTTGCGTTTTTTCAGAATTCCGGTAGTCGGATGGCTAACAGACGACATTTCTGGAGAATTAAACCGAGAACCAAAATATTTAGAGGCGAAAATATACCGACAACACATAGTGCGTTGATTAAATACAGCACAAAACGGACAGCAAGTTACGTCGTGGTCAGGGCCTAGGCAAGGAATACAGTACGAATGAAAATCTTTATGAGGTATTGCTTTCCACAAGTAATGCAATTATTAACTTTTACTGACATCGGTAAGGAGCAAGAAAAAGTTTCCCCAACGGGGTACTTAGCTTTTGTGAAAACTTTGGTTCTAAAACTTGAAAACGAAAATTTCAGGAGTCGGCCGACCGGCAGGTTTGAACTGCTTCTGCTTCGGGCACCGCACGGCAAGAAAGACTGATGTAATGGCATCGGCTGCATGTTTTATACCCCTGATGACCTGACGTCATGGAAGAAGGGACAGCAACCGACCTAGGACCCAAGACTTTGTTAATCAGGCCAACTGAGGGCAACCTGCAAGCAGATTACCCAAATGTAATGACTGCAACAGTAAAACACGAAGAACATCAAGCTAGTATCTTTGCAGATGTAAGAAACCTGACATTTTCAAGGTTTTCTTCATTTTGTCTTACTGTTCAAGCATACTTGCTTACAAAAACACTTCTTTACAGCTTAACCCAAAGGCATTATGCTAGACATTCACACTCATAAAAATAAGAGAAAATTATCTTAATCCTAAATATATCAGTACACTTTTACAACCCACCCCACCCCTGCAATCCAAGATTAAAGCATACTAATATCAAACTTGATTTTGTCCAGACTTTCTTCTCTTGTTATATTGTAAAGCCCACATTTCTTGCAACTACAAATAGCAGTTGTTTAATATCTTTAACACATATTACAGTCACTGAAAAGATGCCCCCATATTTAAAATACCCCTGACTACACACTACAGAAAACTGCTTTACTTTATTAACATGCCATTTATATCCTGGAATGTTTAAACATTAAGCATAACATTGTTTTACTTACAGTTACTTTTCTCCCTTTTAGCGTACTTCTACACTTCAATTACAAAATGGGTATAAGCTTTACTGTTCACCTGGAAATCTAACAAAGTCAACTAAGTCCAGCCTTTCTTAGCCCTTTTTTTTTTTTTTTTTTTGCAAAGCCATACTTCGCAAATGTAAATAATGCTTTACAGTTTCCCATTTATTCACTAATTTAAGTGTCGCCGGTCTTCTTCCTGTTCATCTCCACCTCCCAACACAGGACTCTGGTTCATGTCCAAGGTACTCTAAATAATTGTCAATGCCTATGCTTTCTTTTCTCTCTCAAGCATTTTCTTTTGGAACACCGGAAAAATTTTCATTGGCAAAGTCCCTCTATGATCTTTGTCTGAAGAGTGGGAAGTAGACTCCCCTTCTGTTGCTGGCTCACTTTTTTGTTGGATAAAACTTTTTTTTTTATTTCCCTACTTAGCCCATTCTGCACCAAAAAAGGTCTTTAATCCTCCAGGGAAAATATACTTTAGACAGCTGGAAACAGCAGCTTGAATCTCACACATGACTCTCCATATTCTCTGACTGCTGGGAAAATTTGCTTCTGTTCTGCCTGGTGTACAGTGAATAACCATTTTTCACAAACACTTTCCTGTTAACACTTTTCATTCTTTTCCTTTCTACATTTGAAGTGGAACCTGTGTGTTGAGAGACAGCCTTACAAGACTATCTGCAAATATATAGAGCTGAGTATATTTTTCTGTATTATAGAGCTAAATTGTTGCTTAGATATCTGTTGTCTTACTGTTCTGCAAATATACAGAGATCAGTATATATTTTTTTGGTTTTATAATTTGCACTCTGATTCCTCACATCTCTGCTGAAACTCCCCCCCCCCCCTCCCTGTTCTTGGTTGTAGTTTAAATTTGGTGGCTTTTGCAGTGCCCGCCCCACTGTAGATTTGATTTAGGACACTCCCCCAGTCCCATCTCTTTACCGCATTCTACCTAATAAACTCTTTCTGCACTTGCTTTTAGTCCTTTTTTAATTTAATTAATTTTTTTCAAACTGTGTGTGAACTAATATTGCTACATACTCAAGTGTGCCAGCTTGCACTGCATGTGAATTGTTTTTACTACTGTTTTTGCTACTTTTCTGAAAAAAAAAATTTGTAAACCTGTGTCCTACCTTTCCTGTAATTAGTGTTCCAGATACAGATTTCATGTATCCAGGAGTATTTGTAAGCTTCTGAGCCCCCCAAGCCTTTCTGTGTTGGAGGGAGGCCTTCTAGCTTATCAGTGGGAGTGGTAAGCACTAGGTAACCTGTCTACCACATGAGTGGTTCTGGCCCAGAATTTGTAGTTATTGGCCGTTTGGGTGGTCTTCCATCTCTCTCAACTTTCTGATTTGAAGGCCTGCATTTGCACTTGTTTCTGTCCTGTAACTCCTGGGCCCATCGCATTTGCTCTCAAAAAAAAAAAAAAAATATCTGCTTTTACTGTATTTGTGTTTCTTCCTACTTTATTTTGCTTTTGCGTCATCTTAAAAGTACTCAATTGTATTTATTACTGCTTGGTGCAACTCTAAGCCTTTTAGTTTAAGCACTTGGGCTTCAGACCAGTTGTTTTACATTAGGAAGGTTTGTGGCCTGCACTGTGGTGGCAGGACAGGTAGCTTACATCCTTCTAAGTTGGGAACTGCTGATTGAGGGCTCAGTGTCTGTTATTCTAAAAGTGTATTAATTCTGGTTTAAGCACTTGGGCTTCAGGCCAGTTATTTTACATTAAAAGGGTTTGTGGTCTGCACTCTTGTGGGAGGAGAGGCTGGACTCTGCCCTTCTGAGCTGGGAATTTCTGGTTAAAGGTTTATAGTGCCTGCATATTTGAACTGTTTCTTACTGAAATTGGTACACCTTGTTTGCTATAGCATAGACTAGATCCAGGCCTGCTGAATCTAGCTTTGTTTGTATGCTTGTTGTTTGCTTATTTCCCTGAAACGCTAATTCCACCTAAAACGTGGCTTTTCAGCACTTCTGTGGATCCCTAGTGATATCTGCATTGCTTACTGTACTTATTTCCTTGTTTCACTTGAAAGAAAGCTACTGTTTGTCATTTTTGCATTTAAGTTACCTGTAACACACATTGCATTTAAGTTACCTGGCACTTGCTCACTAAAGCAATTATATAAGTCAGCACTAAAAAATTAAAAGCACTACACCCTCACAAACTCCCCTTGAGTACCTTGTTCCCCATTGGCCCTTTTTTTCAATTATAAAGGAATTCCCAATACTATTTTAGCATGTCCAAAGGTCAGTTGTCAATCTCCACTCCAGTCCAGCTGGTGAATCTGGGAATCTTGAGGCAATGTTACAACTGCCTCATGTACACAGACAACCCTCTCCTCCTCCCAACAAATTCCAACACATGTGAGAGATGCAACCATATAGCCATACTGGAGGCTAAGCTCTCAACTCAGTACTGGCAAAACCAGTCAGGAGGAGAAGGAAACCACATTCACTACAATTCCAGTCTCACATACACCTACCACGACAGCAAACCAAACACATAAACACACAAAAACATACTTGGAGGCTCTAAATAAAAATCTGCCTAAGCAGCAGAGATCTCCAAAGCATAAACCCAAGCAACCGCTACCCCAAAACAAAACACGTGCAACACATAGCTCACAAAGCCAGTGTGCCGAACATTCACAGCCCTTAAAGCTAAACAACACACGTGTTACACTTGTAATAGGTGACTCTATCGTCGGGCACACTGACGTCCCGCTCACCAGGCTAAACAAGGGGAAGGTCACGGCGAGCTGCCTGTCGGGCGCTAGGATCCGCCACATAACACAAGCACTCAGGTCACTCCAAGGCAAGTACAAATATGACTCAGTCATTGTCCATGCTGGTGTGAATGACCTGAGACGTACCTCCCTGGACGACATGAAAAGAGACATAGAGGAGCTCTCTGAGCATGTAGCCCAGGCCGGTATGACCCTGACCTTGAGTAGCATCTTACCCTCACCAAGAATGATGCCACAATATGAAGACAAGATGATCAATTTCAACAATTGGCTTAAGTATTGGTGTCATTCAAAGGGGATCCAATGCCCGTCAGCCTGGGATGACATGCTCGACAAGCCATGATGCTTCGCCAAGGACGGCTTGCACCTTTCACCCCTGGGCTTTCGAATATTGGCAAAGGCTCTTGCTACCCCCATAGTGCCTTTTTTAGGCAAGGCTCAAAAGACAAACCCACCTCCATAGGTATCACAAGGGATAAGAAACTAAGAGTAATGCTACTCAACGCCAGAAGTCTAAACCTCAAGATGCAACACTCAAAACTCTCCTTAGCATGGAGAACATCGATATCTGTGCAGTAACAGAAACCTGGTTCAAGGCTCCCGAGAGCACCCCAGCACTACCAGGTTATACCTCATACCATGCTTTTCAGCCCCAAAGCTTGGACCGAACCACAAAAGGAGGGGTAGTATCAATATTCGTCAAAGATACCCACATTTCCAGGTTGGTGGCACAGCACAAAGCATCACAGACTATCCATGTGCAACTAACACTGGGTAAAACTGCCTTCCAGTTTATAGCCTGCTACAGACCACCCTCCCAAACCCAGGAACCCCACTCGGCCTTCCTGAGAACACTGGAAAATATGAAGGTCTCTCCAAACACCATTATATTAGGCGACTTCAACTACCCAAACATAGACTGGGAGCATAAAAATAATTCCATAGAGGCACGAGCTCAACCAACAGCACTTTATTGCACAACGACACACAGGTTCTCCACTACTGACCTAGGTTTCGTCCCGTAAGACTTCTTCAGAGTGTGTTGAACCAGGCTTAAAATACAAACAATTAATTCAATGAACCAATCCAAATGAAAAGGCGTCAATAAATAAGAACAATTAAGAACAATCACAATACACTCCACCCACTAAAAGTCAAACATGAAGTGAAAAACACTAAAGCAGTTGAATAGTAAGAATGTTGAATGTTATTAAATTAAAATAAACTATAAAAATATTGTTGAAAATACAGCCAAAAAAACATAAAAATGAAACTGTATTAAGTTATTATAAGTAAGAAATATGAATGAATTTGTATAGTAATGTATAATTATAATATGTGTATAACCCTAATATAAAATATGACATACTATAATACTTCAAACAGTACGTGTCAACATAAAATATGCCTTAACCTCAAAAATGGCTTGATTGATATAAATTCATTCAAACCCGGATGTTGGTATGTATTTAATCTAAACTGCCATTTCAGTTCGCATACATCTAAATGATAATCAGTGGTCCTACCCTGTTAGTCTAACTGATTGTTGTATGACACAAAATTTGAAACTATGATCATTATTTGCTATGACATGTCTGGCCAATGCATTGGTAGGCTTCTAGACTTATAGACTGGGAGCATTACTCTAGCTCCAACACCCTAGCCCAAAGGTTCCTAGAATTTATAAACTCAAATGCTATGGAACAACTTGTTACCACTCCCACATGAGGGGAAAACATACTGGACCTGATCATCACCAACATGGGACTCTATGCTCCAGACCAGAAGTGTATCCCTCACTGGTAAGATCAGACCATAAACTAATCTCACTGGATATTCACATCTCGACTCCACCCCCTGCCCTGAAAAACACAGTGAAAAACTTCTCTAAAGCAAATTTCACACTCCTCAAAACCGAGGTGGAATCCTTCAAAGCCCCCGGGCCTATAGAAAATATGGCCCAGACTGCAGAATCCTTTATAAACGCATTCTATGAACACCTTCAGGAATGCATGGATCATGCAATCCCAAATGAAACCAAGACCCAATCCTCCAAAGGCAGACATCCTGTCTGGTGGACCCCAGCCATAAACAAACTATACAATAGAAGGAGGAAGCTACTACATGATAGAGCAAAATCCCAAAAAGGGAAGGCATCTCTGGTCAGTATTAGCAAAAAACTACGGGCACTCATAAAATCGTCTAAGGCCAGCTTCGAGAGAAAAATTGCACAGGACATAAGGATAATCACAAGGCTTTCTTTAGTTATGTTAGGAACCTGGGTGGGAATTCCCAGATATGCTCAGAATTAGTCCAAAATGACAAAAAATACACCGAACCCACAGACATTGCCAACATCCTAGCTGACAGGTTCAGTGCAAACTTCTCCCCCCCTCCCCACCAAAAGGGCAAATATCTGTCCCAGCAGAGTGCTGCCCCCCTGACATCTCAGATGCTCAGGTAAGAGCTGCCCTCTCCAAAGCAAAAAACACAGCATCAATGGGACCAGACGGTGTCCCGGCTGCCCCTACATGAACTCCAAGAAGAGCTAAACCCAAACATAAAACTACTGTTCAATCTCAGCCTTACTACAGGGTTTGTACCCAAAGAGTGGTGTACAGCAACAGTGGTCCCTCTCCACAAAGGTGGTGCCTCAATGGATCCTGGAAACTATCACCCCATAAGCCTGACTAGCTTGGTCTGGAAAGCTATGGAAAGGATCATCATGGACCTAATAAATAAAGATATTGGGGACCTACAGACACTGGATCCTACCCAGTTCGGCTTTGTTAAGGGCAGATCCTGCCTCTTAAACCTGGTTGATTTCTTTGAAACAGTCACCAAGGCCACTGACGAGGGGAAGGTGGTCCACACAGCCTACCTGGACCTCGCAAAAGCCTTCGATACAATACCCCACTCGGGCATTATAGATAAGCTCACCAGCTTAAATATAAACCCCTATGTCACTAGATGGGTTGCAAACTGGCTCAAGGACAGAACCCACATGGTTAGAATTGCTGGAGCCATGTCAAACTCCAAACCAGTTACAAGTGGCATCCCACAAGGCTCAATCCTGGGACCTCTCTTGTTCGGTATATATTTCTCGGAGGTACAGGCCAACACGGAAGGACTGTGGCTGACCAAGTTCGCAGATGACTGCAAACTGGGTGCCATAATCGACTCTCCAGCCGACACAAGCATCCTACAAAAGGGCCTCAGAGAAACAGACAACTGGTGCCAGAGCCATGGCCTCAAGCTAAACGCCAAAAAGTGTATAATCATCCCCTTTGGCAAAAACAAAGTGCCCACAAATTACCACATAGGTGGTAATCCATTAAGCACAGAAGAAGTAATTAGGGACCTGGGGACTCAAGTTGACAGCAATCTCTCATTTGACAACCACGTGGCCAAAGTGGTTAGAAAAACATTTTATATTGCCCACCTAATCATGAAGGGATTCACATCTAGATCAGGGGAGATCATCGTGCCTCTTTACTCATCCCTCATCAGGCCCATAATTGAGTACAATGCCCCTTTTGGGATGTACCTTACCAGACACCTGCAACAACTGGAAAGACCCCAAAAGTACCTCACCAAGAGGATCAAAGGGCTCAAACAGATGCCATATGCTGCCCGGTTAAAGAAACTCCAGCTCTACTCAGTGGCATACCACCTGCTCAGAGGCGATCTGTGCCTGACGTATAAAGCCATGTCCAACCCAGAATTAATGTACATGCTGCACCTCAGAAAATCCAAATCCCATCGAGCTACACGCTCGAGAGACTTGAACCTCAGCACTGAAATAAATAGGACATGCTGGAGGGACAGATTCATAACCCAGAGGCTCCCCTCACTCTGGAATAAAATCCCAGTCCAGGTTAGGCAGAGTCCCTCATTGACTCTCTTCAAGAGGAATCTTGATGAGTGGATGGGAGATCGTAGGTTTACCCCGGGTATCACTTCTGTGTCACTGTTAGACAGAGGCACAGTATTCTAACCTCGAAAAAGGGCATAGCAAAATTAATTTAAAATGGGTGGCGAAAGCCAAACACACTCTGGCTAGGCTTATAAATGCCCTAGGGCAGATAGCCTAGTATGAACCTATGAACCTATGCTGTTAATCAGTATGCAGCCATCTTAGAAGTCCAAATGTCTTCAATTTTAAATATTTCCCTTCTGCCAGTTTTACCAGCAGCAGCTCTTTTTCCTGGTATGACTTTATCTTTACTAATATGTCAGCTGCTTTCTCAGGCCAGATCTACAGCACATACACAAAGTCCCCTGTGAATTAACAAATCATGCTGTGGCACAACAGTCTAGCTGATTATGCTTACCTAAAATGAATGAAGTTAATTCCTTTCAGTTTCACTAGTGCATCAAAAAGTCTTAGGTTCTCTCTGCATGCTTGGTCTTCTATCTCTCGAAACAGCTCTTATAGAGGCTCATATTCTGACAGTATTTTCCTTCATTTCAACCTCTAATTTCTGCAGGTTTTTTTTTCAGCTCATCTGAGGGGCTACTTAAAGCTTCTTCTATTTTCCAGTCTTTTGTCATTTAATTTTACATATTCATCAAGTGTCTCATTAATTTTCAACAATTCTGGTTGCATACGACTTCTTTACTCAACATTACTACATGCCATCTCTGTACTAATGCTGAAAAGTTAACTGTTTTTGCTCAACAGCTGCAAGGGTATTACCAACCAGAGCTTTTTCTTCTCCTTTCCTAGTTGATTTTCATAAAATTATAGAATGTACAAGGCAACTGGACCATGAACCCAACACCTTAGACGCAACCTAAGGAGTGATAAGTCAGTCATACCGAGGATGAATTTATGAATACACATCCAGTTGTTAAATGCTCTCTTAAAGGAAGGTAGTGTGTGTCAAACTGCTAGGTCTTGGGAGGAAGTTTGTTCTAGAGAAAAGGAAGTCACTGGGTGCCAGATCTGTATCACTACCGTGGTTTGTTTCTTAGCTAAAGCAGGTTCAGGTCTCTGGTTCTAGTGATCGCTAGGATGTTTGATTTGTGGAGAAATAAAAGATCTTGGATGGCCAAATCACTAATTTTTCAAAAGGCAAGGCACATATCACCCCACAAGGAATCTACAGGACACTGAATACAGAGACAAAGCTCTCCACCCTCTCTTGATAGGTCAGGTCCTTTATAGGTTTCATAGGTCCCATTCAATTAGAGACTGGCCTTACCCAGCTCATGGTCAATAAAAAGAAGTTATGCACTCACCATAACGTTCCATCTGAGTTGCTCTTAACTTGTCTTCAACCTGTGGGACATGGACCTGGGATGGATCCAACTCAGACACATTTCTCCAGCATTGGATCCGCGCTCCAAGCTCCTGCCCTAGCCATAATGCCCCTGTCTCCTTCCTCCCTTTAGATCAAGTTTGCTGCCCACCATAGCAACCCAGCTTGACACAATGCTTACCCTTTGGCACAATAACCCAGACAGTATCATAAGGAATGAACATTTATGCCAAAGAAAGGGCCAGGTCTTTTCCAGCCAGACCACCACACAGCCCATATAAGGCAAGGGGAAGGAGGGAGGGATGGCTGAAGACAAATGATGAGCAACAATTCAGATGTAATGTTATGGTGAGTACATAACTTCTTTATCTGAAGTTGTCTTCATTTGCTCTTCAACCTGTGGGACAGAGTCCCCATCTACCAAACACCTGGGAGGACCTCACGGAAGGATATTCCAGTAACACGGCAGAGCCAAAGGATACCCTACTTCTGGAGAGAAGATCCAACTTGTAGTGGGAGACGAAAGTATGTGAAGATGCCCAGGTAGCCATAGAGCAAATATCATCTAAGGAAACTCTGGACCAAAAGGCAGCTGAAGTAGCCACAGACCTAGTAAGAATGCACCTTAACTTGACCTGGTGGAGACAATCCTTTGATTGAATACACCAAGAGTATACACTGAGAAATCCAAATAGCAATGGTGACCTTTAATACAGGTTTCGCTAAAAGGGATTAGAGTAGGAAATGAAAAGTTGATCAGATTTGTGTAAGGCCATTGTTCTGTGCAAGTAAAAATGTAATTGTCTATGAACATCCAGCAGGTGCAATTTATACTCTCCCTTAGTCTGAAAGTTCAGAAAGAAGACAGGGTGGGTTGATAACCTGATTGATGTTTGATTCTGAGGCCACCTTCGGCGGAAAGGAAGGATAAGTGCACAAAGACACCCTGTCTTTATGGAAGATCATATAAGGAGGCTTAATCGATAAGGCCTGAAGCTCCAACACTCATTTAGCTGTAGTAACAGCAATCAGGAAGGCTGCCTTCCCAGACAGGAACTGCAGATCCACTGAAGCAGCAGGTTCAAACGGGGAAGAAACCAAGGCTTGAAGGACCAAAGTAAGGTCCAAAGGAGGCATAGGGCCCTTGATCAGTAGCCTAAGAAGAAAAGTGCCCTTTAGAAAAGCTTTACAGAGCTTAGAAGAGGCTAAAGAAGCTGAATTATCTCCTATGTGGAAATTAGAAATAGCCACCAGCTGAACTTTAACCATAGAGAAGCTGGCACCCTGTTGAAAAAAGCCTGCTGGAAACTCTAAGATAACAGGAACAGGAGCAGTGAAGGGATCCAAATCATGCTGAGATTCCCATATTGAGAAATGTTTCTACTTACTCGCATAAACCTTCCTCATGGAAAATCCAGCAGCTGCTACCAAAATCTTCTTAACTGGAGAAGATAGCCTGGGAGTCCTACCTATCATGGGAACTAGAGCAGCCAAGCAGTGAGCTTCAGACTGGCCAGATCTGTATGTGGAATCCCTGAGGGATGTGAAATCAGATCTGGACCCGGATCCAACGTCCAGGGAGGACACACTACATGAGACCACAGAGAAGGGAACCATACTTGGCAAGGTCAGAAGGGGGCAATGAGGATGACTGAGCTCCCCGACTGTTGTGCTTTCTGAATGCGTTTTGGGATCAGGGGAAGTGGATAAGCATAGAGAAGACCGGAGGGCCAAGCATAAACTAGAGCACCTCTGGGCCAAGCATAAACTAGAGCACCTCTGGGGGACTCCCGGGGGGGGGGGGGGTTCAGAGTAAAGAACTCACTGCACTTCATGTTGGAAGGAGAGGTGAAGAGATCAAGCAAGGCTGACCTCAATTTAGAAAGATCTGTTTTGCTACTGAAAGATTCAGAGACCACTCATAAGGCATCAGGATAGACCTGCTGTGCCTGTCCGCTAGAATGTTGTACCTCCCCAGAATGTGCTTTGCCACCAGAAAACGGTTGGTGGAGATCGCCCACTCCCACAATCTCATCGTTTTGTGGCAAAAGGGATAAGACCTAGTTCTCCTATTTGTTGATATACCAGACTACTGACATATTGTCTGTCTGGATGGCAACTGCCCCTAGGGGAAGATGGGCATGAAGAGTTTGTAATGCCAATAGCACCACCCTCATCTCCAGGATATTGGTATGCAACTGGGTCTCCAGAGAAGACCACGTGCCTTGAACTGTTTTCCCAAGCAATGCCTCCCCCACCCAAGTAGGGAGGAGTCCTTAGTCACAGTGGTCAGAAGGGAGGGAAGAATAAACAGGCGACCGCAATGAAGTTCTGGGGACTGAATCCACCAGAGAAGAAAGTCTGTGCATGCCCACGACAGACGAACAGGATGCGACAATGGTAGATCTAGAAATGACCCCTGAACCATCAGAGTCCATTGGAGCACCCTCATGTGTAACTGAGCTGTGGGAACAAGGGTGATCATGGCCACCATGGACTCCAATGCCTTTAAAACAAACTCAGCTGGAGGAAGTGGAACTTGAAGAATATGCAAGACATGATGTTTGAGGGACTGAAGTCTGTCTGATGTCAGGAAAACCTTGGCCTGAATGGTGTCTAACCGGGCTCCAATGAAGTCCAGAACTTGAACCGGTTCTAATTGGGATTTGTTGAGATTTATGGTGATGCCCAACTGGTAGGCGGTTTGGATAAGGAAATCCCTGGCTTGGCAGAGTCGATGCCTGGAGGGGGCAGAAAGCAGCCAATCATTCAGGTACGGGAAGACATGGAAGCCCTGCAGCCGCAGGTGAGCTGCTACCACCGCCAACACTATGGTGAGCACCCTGGGGGCTGTGGTGAGACCAATGCTCTGAACTGTAATGATTGGTCCCCAGCTGGAAGCGGAGAAACCTCTGAGAGCATCTGTCCATTTTGATGTCATAGTACGTGTCTTGAAGATCTACTGAGCACATCCAGTCGTTCTTCTGCAGGGAAGGCAGGATAGATGGAGTGTGACCATCTGGAATTTCATCTTGGCCCCTGACACATTCAGGGTAGAGAGATAAAGAATTTATTAATTTTCTCTGGCACTACAAAGACCCTGGAATAGATGCCTAATCCAGGCTGGTCTGGGGGATTGGCTGGAAACTTTTGTGCAGGTGGAATGTCCCTGAGGTGTTTGGCCAGATCTGGCTTTGGAATTAAGGGGATTGAATATCCTCTGGATATGATTCGCAACACCCATTGATCTTCTGTAATTGACTCTCAGGCTGTTGGTTGTAGAGAGAGTTGACCCCCAACTGCCTCCAGAGATGGGCTGCTGTGTGTGCCTTTCCGAGAACGAATCCCGAGACACTTGGTTCCTTGGGCCCCCTCTGCCACGAAGGTGGCATGTGTTGAAACCTACTCTGCCTCTGGGTGAAGGCAAGTCCCAAGCATCCTGGGAATAACCCCGAGACTTTAGAACCACATCTTCTTTGCCCCTGCTGATACTTTGAGAAGGATTGTTAAGAGGTTGAGGTGGATTCCGACAGCAGTCTTTTCCCATCCTTCTCGCTCTGGACCAGTGTCTTTCCAAAGAGTGTGGAACCATCATACGGGGCACTTGTAAATGATGCCTTGAAGGGCTCCAAGAAGGTGCAAAGTCGGATCCAGGTGCGATGCCT
This sequence comes from Protopterus annectens, assembly GCF_019279795.1. NCBI lineage: Eukaryota > Metazoa > Chordata > Ceratodontiformes > Protopteridae > Protopterus > Protopterus annectens. Next base: position 282,232,379 of record NC_056748.1, read on the forward strand.
GATGGCAACACCTGCTCACGCAGCTCTGGTGGCACCCTCAGTAGCGTGAGAGAGTAGCTGCATAGAGGTATTGGCAATGGATGTGAGGGTGGCCATTCGACTGGAGAAAACCTTCCTATCCTTTGCTGATATGAACCCTGGGGTAGACTTGGTGACCTCTTTCACTAGGTCTCACTGAAGCTTAATAACGTGTCCCACGTGGTTCAGCGCACATATAGAGAATGTTGTTGAAGCGTAGGCCAACTTCACAAAACAGTCCAAGGTCCTAGATTCTCGGTCTAACAGGTGGACTGTGGAGCTCTCCTGTGTGAGCTCCTTCTTGGTGGCCTCTGCCACCACCATGGCTTCAACAGGGGGTCCCCTTTGACCAGTGTGGTTTATCAGAAGGGGTGCTGGGGACCTTATCAGGGTGCTTGGGGCTAGGCTCCACCATGCTGGGCTCCTTCCATGCCTGAGATGTGACTAGATCCACCAGAGGATCTGCGGGAGGGGACACCCAGGAAGTAGAGGGTCCTGCACCAAATGCCTCCAGAAACACAGACTCGTCAGGGTTGGGTTTTTGCACAGACCACCCCTCACACTGCCACAGGATTTCCATGATGTCTCCAAATGAGACATCCTCTGGAGGTGATTGGGGGGGGGGCCCTCCCCATCCTCCAATGTGGTTTCCTCCATGAGCGTCTAAGTGCCTCCTTTTACACATGTGCTTTTGAGGAACCTCCTCGGGGGGGGTCTCTGGGGAGGACTAACATCCAGCTGTTCCCATGTGGGAACTCCCTGGAATGGAGAGGCAGCAGGCTGCCCCTGACGTGGCAGGATGGCAGAATCCAGACCAGAAACAGAGGGAGCCAGGACAGATTCTCAGGACAAGACTGTCAAGGGTCTTGATGGGATCGAGAGAACCCTCTCCACCACGTCAAAGGCAGAAGGCGAATGAACCCCCTGAGCTGGGGCTACGCTCAAGTCCATAATCCTCTGGATCAATGAGGGAGCCAGAGGTGAAACTTCAGGCACTGAGACTCCTATTGGAAGGCTCAGCTCTGAAAAACTTGGAGCCAAACCCACCCCCTCGGATCCAGCACCGAGGCTATGGCTTCATGAGCCGGACAGCTCCGAGCTCGTCAGTGCCAACCTGTTGAAGGCAATGGTCGACATCGAGGTACCGGTAGCACCACCTCCTTGATGCTGAGGGTCCTAGAACCAGAGGACTCTGAAACTGGGGGTCGGATCAGAGAAGGAATGATTGGGATAAAAACAGACTGTTTGCCCCCCATTCGGGAGGGAGAGGGGGCAGGCAAGACTCCCATTTGTACCTAAGTGCAGCTGAATCTCTGCATCATCCTGTCCACCTCCGCTTCAGAAAGGCTGCAGGTGGATTTGGAGGAAGAGGGCACAGACACAGGCCTAGAGAGGCGATGAGATGATGCTGATACCAGAGAACGACTCCAAGGCACCGGGAAGAAACAAGGAAAATAGAGTCAAGGAGAACCAGTGCTAGAAGCCGATCAGAATTTAGCTGGTGGCTCAGCTGAGGAAGAGCAGTCAGGGGACTGCTTCCGGCTTGTCTTGGTGCTTGCACTTCTCTCCGTCCCCGGTCATCTTAGCAGGAGGTTGAGTCCCAGAGGCCAGTGCAGAGGCAGAAGTAAAGGTGGAAGGGGTAGCCTGGGCCTTTATAGTAGGTGGAGAGAGAAGGGCCTTGAGTATAAGTTTATTCCTCCTGTCGATTTCGAACAGGAGGAACTGAGATGAGGGTCCCCTAAGCAAACAACACACAGTGTGTGGCCAACCACTGGGTAAAGTTTATGGCCACACTCTGTGCACTTACAGAAACCTGGTTTGGGTGTCTCTGACATTGAAGCAATAGAGAAAACCCAACCAGAAACCACACATGCGCGCACACACTTAGGTAGGGGTAGGTAAAAGATATAAAAAAGTTTTAGAAAGATGAGGATAGGAATTTAGATTTGGCTCACTTACCCAAAGAAAAGCCTGGAGCAGCAGAACACGATGCTTACAATGAGCATGACAAATGAGATCTGAAGGAAGGAAGGAGACAGGGGCATTTTGGGTAGGGGAGTAGCTTGGAGCTCGGATCCGATGCTGGAGAAATGCAGCTGAGTCGGATCCATCCTGGATCAGTGTCCCACAGGGTGAAGAGCAAATGAAGACAACTTCAGATCTGTACATTATCCCTAACGATAAAAAGTGGGATCACACCACAGATAATCTGAGGGGACACATGCATGGTATAAAGCATTTAAGAGCTGCCTTTGTCCATCAGTAGCACAGGTGGCAGTCCTGAGGTAAATTTTCTGTTTTCCATCCACAGATTCAAATTGCATTTGAATAATGACAGGATTAACTTTGTTTTATGTGGATGGGGAGTTTGTTCTAGAACAGCGGTACCCTCTGCAAGATATACCTGTCCCTCCAAACCTTTCTGCTGATGCTGCAGAAAAGGTTAATATCCCCAGAGCAAGTATTGCTGAAGCCTTTTGACTTGATAATGTGCAGTAAATCCATCAGTATTGGTTCGGAGGATGCCTTGTATGCCAGACACAGGTTACCTCTTAGTAGTCTGTAGGACACTGAATATAGTGACAGGGTGTTTAGTCAGTTTAGGCCTTGTATCACTTTAGTAAGATATCTCTGTGGACATTCCAGTTGCTGCAGATGTCTGGACAGATGCATACCAAAGGGGGAATTACATTCGATGACTAATGAGGGCTAAGTAAAGGAGGACAATGACACCCCTACATCGACACACAATCCCTTCGTTTATAAGCTGGCAGTACAGCAGGCCTTTCTTAAGACTATGACCTAACTTTTGACCAACATATGTCCAACGTCCATATGACTTCTCAAATTTGGAACAACTGGATCAACTTTCAGGGGCATATTATTAATGTAGTAGTTCCCTGGGATAAATGATATCCCAAAGGATATAATAATGCATTTTTTGACATTTAGTTTCAGTCCATGATTTTGGCTCAGTTATTGATTTGGGACAAACATTTCTGTGGGATGGCAAAGTCATCTGAGGATTCACTTGGGAAGTCATTTGAAAACTTTGTCAACCAGAGCTCTGGTATTTGCTTTTACTTCAGAAAAGTAGATGCCAAACAGGAGAGGACCCAGCACAGAACCCTGGTGGACTATTTGGTCCTTTATGCCCATGATCACTTTTGTCAGGAACCTTTGCAACTTTTCCAACTCCTTGACAGGTTTAGTAAGATACAGCCCAAAGAAGCATTTGTATTCTACAATGAGCCTAATCAATTCAAGATATAAAGGTGTAAGGATGCCTTTGGATCTAGAGGAAGTACCCCTTGTGATCAGCTGTGCCAGACAGAATGATTTCCTGACCAGAGTTGAATTATGACAACAAAAGAAGAGGGAATTATCAACCCGTGTTTCAAGGTCTCTCTCATCTTCATTTTGGAATAGGGTATTTTCTACACCATAAGCTGGGTGGACTGCTTGTTTACCAAAAGCAACACAGCAGTTTTTAGCAAGCTTTAGCTCATCTTCAAAGCATTTGATATTAATGCGCAGGTTTGCTTTGTACCTTATATATCAGAAGGGATATCAGTACAACACCCAGCTTACAATCATCTGCAAAACCTGGTAAACCAAAAGCCCCGGTTTTGATTTAGAGATCAGAGAAGTATATGCTGAATAGCAGAGGTTCCAGCACAGATCAAATGGTTACCTTCATTCTCTCTACAGACACCTTCACAGTGTAGGTTCTGTCCCTCAGCCAATTAGCTATCTAACTATGCAGGGATCAGTTTTAGGGTGGATTTAGCTTGTTGATACTATTGGCATATTGTATATTATCAAATGCCTTTGTAAGGAAAAAGTATCCTGTATAGACATAGCAAGACCACTACCCATGGCTTGCATTAACCCCCCCCCAAAAAAATCACCAAATTCATTTGACAAGCTCATGTCTTATAAGATTTCTGATATCATAAGTTTAGCACGTCTGTTATGATTATAAATGGCCTTGCAGATTAGGATTGTCAGGCTAATAGGTATAACTCCCAGGATCCAGGTTGTGAACTGACATCACTTCTGTTGCGTACTAAACCTCAGAGACAAAGCCAGTAGATAAGCAATAAGCTCGGGTTGAATAGTTGTTGGGCTGGGTATACCAGCACCTGTTCAGTGTTGTTTAACAGGTAGCTTGGTATGTTATCAGGTCTCACAGGGGATGTATTCTTTTGTTTTGGAGAGTAGTTTCAACAAGTATTCTTTTGCGATGATAGGGGTTTTTGAGATCCCTAGGTATATGTCGGTTTTATTAATGTCTCGGGGGTGAAATTTGCACTGAATTTGTTTGCTGATGTATTTTTGATATCCACTAGCTCAGAACAGATATAGCCATTGTGATTAAGTTCAAACCACTACTGGATATTGCTCAAGTTCTTTACACAAGTAGAGGAGGATATGTGATTATCATTAGCTTCCAAAGTCAGCCCAAGTTTATGGGAAGCCTTTGCTTTCCATTAGATTTTGACCTTCATCTGTGGGTCATTAGATTTGCTACATCAGCTAATGAGCTTTTTCCTTTTCTTATATTATGTATTTATGCATGTGGTCTATCAGTTTAGATCAGTCTTAAATTTCCCATTTTGCTTAGTTTTCATAGGGACTGACAGGTTTACACGGTTTTTCAAAGTGGGTATGGAATTAACCTGCATAACTATTAACCATGCCAATATTTTAAAGGTTACAGTTATACCTGAACTTTGATACTTCATCACAAGTATTGTAGGAAGTTTGTAGTTTTGAAATCCTTCAGTGTGGTGATATATGCATCTATGGTTCAGGGGATTTTGAAAGAATGGGTTACCACCTTGTGGTCAAGACTTAAATGGAGAAGGCTATACCAGTGAGGCAGTGGGTAGTTTGTTTCCTAGTAAAGTTACGTTTTCATATGGAAGATTCAGCAATTTAAAGGAATTGCTGAGTCAGAAGGTACAGAAAAAATTTGAGGGGAACCAGGTGCTTTTCCTTGTGGAAATTGTAAAGTGTTGCTCAACAGTTGTCTTTAAAGTGTGCAATAAAATCAGGAATCTTCATGGTACATTTATCAATGGAAGGAAGTTTTGGTTTAAAAATCGATACAAATGTGATTTATGTGGTGTTGCATACATCCTAGGTTGTGGGTGTTCCCCAATCAAGTGGTACATTGGGCAGACTAAAAGGAAAGCCAAATTGAGAATTTTGGAACATTTGGGTGATATAAGGAATTCAAGATTAGATAGCCCAGTTGTCCAACATTTTTGTTCGGTTCATGGTGACAACATTGATGGTTTCTTTTTTAGTATTTTGGCAAGGCCCTTTGGTGAGAATGTTATGGGGTGGGGGGGATTCACACCTAAATTATTAAATTTGGAAACCAAACTTATAAATTTAGGGACTATGCACTCACAAAGGTTGAACTTCGATGCTAATTTGGGCATGTAAGAATAATGTAAAAGCAAAAAGAATGCAACAAATAGTGTGAAATTAATTTAAATATAACATAGAATATTAGTACTTGTATAAAATTATGTTCTTATAAATGGTATAATACTGTGTCATTTGATAAGCTTATATTTAACATAACTTTGCATTTTGCAGGTCACAAATAATGGATGTCATAGCATGATATTTTTTTCTTGCTGTTCTCTACTCTTGGTATTTGGAACTGTGCTTGAATATGGGTGCGGGGGTTAATTTAATTGAATTTGTTTAGATGTTAATGGAATAATTGAGTGATGTGCACTTTATTGGTGGGGTTTAAAAATAGATGAAGTTATTCCTTGAAGGCTTTTTAGCCGAGGTACCAGAAAGCATTTTAAATAAAACGTGCAGCATTTTTCCTTGTCTCTCGTGTTTTTCTGGTCAAAAAATAATGTCTCGGTTAGAATTTGAAAGACATTCCAGGAAATAAAGGTGAATACAGCTGAGACTGCAATGTAGGCACTGAGGCTGAGACCAATGCCATCCCCTGGGTTGACAGCAATGATTCCAAAAGGCCAATAATACAGAAAGCACAAGTCCACGCTTGTCCATTTATGCTCAACACACCCAAACAACCAGCTGGCACAGAGACTGACTCTGGCAGCATCGATCCCAAAGGCAGAAGTGGAGTACTAACCCTTCTGATAGCATAGATACTCTGTACAGAATCTGGGCTGACAATGATGCCCAGAAGCTTAGCCCAAACTCCAGTGTGGAAGAATCTCTAAAACCTGTGGCATTATCAGAACTATTGATGCTGGAAGCAAGGCTGACATCAAGGAATCTGAGACTGAAAGCTGTAAGCCTGAGACTACAATCTTGACTGAAAGCCAAAGCTCCTACTGATGTCACTGCTGGCACTTGTGGATCAACTGCATCAGTTCTGTTGAGAAGAACAAAGAAGCTGGAACTGAAAAAAGTGGCATTATAGGGAAGGGTCTACTGGGGGGGGGGGGGTTGGGCCTGCTGCACCTTTATGAATGCCTCCACGTTCTTTTGCTAATAATTATCAATCAGCCATAGAAAGGCTTCAATGAGACCTGAAAGACCTGGCAGACAAAGCCCTAGAGGAACATGAGTTTGAAGCTCCACCAGAAAAGGACCACAGTAAACATTCTTCTGGCTCCAAAATATAGACACCATCACTCACAATGTGGAACAAATGGGCAAAATGAAGAACGCTTACTAAAAATTTCAACTATGAAGCTCATTGCTTAGAGAAAGTTCTTTTGACAAATTGAATTATTATTACTTACCAATGCCATTTCTTAAAAAGTTATCAACAGTGTGTCACAGATCTTTTCAGTGTGTAACAGCTGGAAATTTTTAAGACTCAAAGTGAAAAACGTTCTTCATAATGAGGTATAGTTGAGTGGTATAGTGTAGTTATGAGAAATTTAGTTTAATTTTTCTCTTCTGAAGAGTGCCTGGAGTGAAACATTAACATATGTCATACACAACATCAAAATACTCAACTGAACAAAACACTGAGGTAGTACCCATTTTGAGGTGGGACTTTGTGCCCATACTAACACACTTATTTTAGTCCACTTGATGAACCCAATGGCTCCTCGACTTTCACCCAACTGACCAGTTCCATTTTTTGAGAAGGAATGGGACCTCAGATAAGCTTGCCATGCCACTCCCATATCAGACCACACTGGATTCCTGGTTGGGCAAGGGGGTCTTAAGACACACTCATTCACTGCTGTTGTGCAGATACACTACCCCACTCAAGGTCGAAGTTCAGCCTACCCCCCCCCCTTGGGTGAGGGCCACATGGCTCATTCATTCCCCACGATGAAATATTCAACCTTGCCCCTACTGAGAGTCAAGGATCACCTGGTAGGGAGTGGGCCTGTCAGCAAATCAGGAAGACCTCCTTCAGCTTGTGCTGGAGCTCCTAAGCCCCTTAGCATCTCCCTTGAAATGTACAACTGCTAACAACCTCGGGGAGGCATGTATGTCTTCACAGAGAGTCTATTCCTTGGGTTTACTATGTTTGCAGCACCATTTGGCACTTCATGCTCAGAAGACCCATATTCTGCAGGTACAACACTTATTTCTCCCCCTATGCATCACCCAAGCAATAGATGCCTCCCTCTCCCCCAAAAGGATAGGTGAGCCAACAGTGGCCACTTCCCCTCATCATTCCCTCCCCATCTCCTCCAGTTCTCCTACCTCTCTAAATGAAACATGGGTCATCTTCTTCTCAGCCACAGTTTTCTCTCTCTGTGCCATGAAGACATGCTCAAAGACATTTTTTCAAGCCTTGTTATTCATAATACAAATAAGCAAAAAGAAATAATCTAAGAACAATATCTTACAAAATCAACTATAACAGTAATTTCAAATAGCAGTAAACCAGAAAAACAGTGAAAAAAAAAAGTAATGCTGAGTACAAAATATAGCACCACCACCCCTGCAGGGGAAAAAACATCCAATTTTTTTTTTTTTTTTTTTTAGGAAAATAGTAACAGCACACTGACTATTGAGAAAATGGCAAAGCCTGGGGGGAAGTATAACACACACACACACACACACACACACACACACACACACACACACACACACACACACACACACACACACACACACACACACACACACACCTAGAATAAGCAAAAAAAAAAAAAAAATAGTGGGAGCCGATCTGTTAATCATTAGGTAGAATAGACAGAAATAAGCTGAAAACGTAATAGAAAATACATTGAAATTCAGAGCTTTTTACTTTTTCATTAAAACACAAAAGAAAATAAAAAATGCAGCCCTAGGGCCATTTTTCGAATGCCAGTTACACAGGCAGTAAAACACAGTGGGACACTATTTTGGCAGAACACTGAGTGCAGGAGTGGAGTGGCTGACTAAACTCATGTGCCATTGGTCCTGACTGTTGACAAGGATGGACCTCATATCAGATCCAAAGTTAAGTCAACTAGAGGTGATGTAGTACCACAGATGCAGTAGAAAGGACAGAAAAAAATATGTGCGTTTGTATTTATTATTTTTTTAACCTGGGACAAGTATGCTTTTAGATGGTTACATATACTTACAAGGAATCACTGTAACCCTAGTACAAGATGGTTAATGAAACACAAGAAGCATGTTATTTAAATATGATGTACTATTTTTTTGTAAACAGTGAAAACTGAGGTCCATCTTTTTGGCAGAAGACTAAGTATCAATGTATTCAGTTATAAAGAAGCTGGTCTGATGGTCTGAATTTAGAAAAGAACTTAAGAATTATACAGAAATACTACCTTTTGGTGATACTAATGGGCAGATATCTGCCAGCTGCATGAGTAATAGTGATATACTGTTTAAAGATAAGGCACATACATAGTGTAAAAACATGCAGCACATTTCTACATTTATGTATGATTTGTTGTGATTTTTAGCCTGTGCTGTTTCAACTGCATTGGTTAATAATCTCACTTGTCAACAGATATTTTATTATGTGATAAGGTGCATCTCTGGAATATCTCTCTAAATGAAATTTATAGCAAGATTATGGTGGCTACTGTTTGACAGTCATTCTACAGTGGCATGACACAATGGTGCACCAGTCAATATTTCAGTTCCTTTAAAGTATCAACTCACTGAAAAAATTGACTTTTCATGCATGATTTTAATTTTTAAGCTGACAATAAGGAAGTAAATAAGGGCTCACAATAAAGAAAGAAGGCTGAAAGTGTGAAACTGATGAACTAGAAGGAGGTGCTCTATCTGCACAAGAATATGCATATGAAACCTGCACAGATCATCACAAACATTTAAACACAGCAATAAACTCTATAATGACACCTAAATACTAAGCTTAAGTAAACCAAATGCAATGGGTATCCAATTTGTAGCATGCTGTCTACTTCCACTACAAGAAACAAAGCAGCAGCCTAGGCTTACAGCTCAAGTTAGTTCAAAGTATACTCAAGAGAAAAATTTCTGTAAGGTACCATCATTAAATAATCTAGGAGGGTCTTGCACTTAAAAGGATAAGACACAGAAAATGGGAGAAGTATTTTAAGTTTTACTAGCAGCTGACTTGGAGATAACACCATTTATTTAACTTGTGTCATAACCAAATTCACCTTAAGGCTGCACAGGGCAGACAAGCCTCTTCCAACCAATACTTTCATTAAAGCACACAAAGTCTACCTGTTTCAGTACTTTGAACTGCATCCTGTCGCCCTACTGTCATTTTCTCAGCCATAAGGTGCCCACTAGTGGGTGGATGAAATGTAAGTGTTTCAGTCACGACACCGAGATGCTTCCCATCAGTGGGGCTGCCTTCAGTACCTGTGAAAATGAATAAAAAAATGGCAGCATTAAGAAGGAATGCAGCATTTATCACAAAGTGTACTTATGAAAAATTCACTATTACCAATCTGTGCTTCTTAGATGTCTCTGGCAAGAATATTAACATCAAAAGTCTGTGATAAGACTATTTAAGGGGGTAAACAATGCCAGTGTTACTGGTGCTGAGCTGCCCAACACAGAAAGCCATATTTAGCAATAAAATAAACACATTGAATAAAATACAAAAAGATATCCACTTTTTGAAAAGATATACATTTTAAACTATTAGATGAAAAACAATTGCGTTACACAAATTATAAACTTCCTACCTAGATCTTATTAGATCTCTGTTTCATTTTCCCCCTCTGACCCTTCTTCTTCAAACTCTCCTTTCAGCTCCCCTCCCTTTACTTCTTTATCTCCTCTCTCTCCCCTGCTTAAACTCTTATTTCTTCATTTTATATCTTCTCCTCCCCCCTGCCTACATACATGCCTAGACTTACTAATGTATCTTTTGCCTTTTTCATAAGATGTGCTTTTAGACTCAAACCTATTTCTTCTACTCAGTTTCCTTGCTTCTCCTTCACTTCTCCCCTGATTTACTTCTCATGCACTCAAGATCTACGTATAATCTATTCTTATGTCTCTCTTCTATGCTAACAATACAGTCGTGTAAAAATATTTATTTCTTACGTATACTGCCATAACTACTATGTTTTTGGAAATTGTTAAAGGTGTTTTTGGAAATTGTTAAAGGTGTTATCCTGCTATAACACTGTGTGTTTTGTGTGTAATGTATTATTAATATGGAGCTTTTCTCCCCGGGCCTCCACTGAAAACGGGCTTTCGAGCCCAGTGGACTTCCCTGGTTATCAAACTGGAAATAAATAAATAAATAAATAAATAAATATAATCAGTTATTAGACGGAAGAATTTTAGCTAGCAGACAAGTAAGACTAAATAGCTGCCTACAATGAAAAGTACATTTGTGTACACTTAACATAAATGTAGATGTTCGAGTGTATTCACTGTTGCAGTCATCACATTTGGGTTATCTGCCTGCAGGTAGCCCTCAGCCGGCCTGAATACCAGAGTCTTCGGATTTCTGCGTCGGATGTTGTCGCTTCTTCCTTGACATCAGGTCGTCAGGGGTATAAAACATGCAGCCGACGCCATTACATCAGTTTTTCTTGTCTCAGATGTCAGGTGCCCCCACAAGAGGAAGCAATTGAATGGGATGGAAAACCCCCATTAAAAAGCAAATACACAATAAAAAATAGGTATACCAACCAGAAGGAGAGGTAGAGGCAAGAGAAGTCAGGGGGCTGGAGGGAGGGTACTGCAACAGTGAATACACTCTAACATCTACATTTATGGTAAGTGTACACAGCTGTACTATGTTCTTTGTGCACTGTTGCAGTCATCACATTTGGGTTGATTCCCAAAGCTAAGGAAGGGAGGAGGAAGTTAAAGAGCATTAGGACCAGCTATTAATCCCTGCAAGACTGCAGTGGCAAATCCAGCCCTTGATTTAGAAAAGATAGGCAAGTGGTAATGCTTGGTGAAGGTATGTACAGAGCTCTAGGTGGCAGCTTCTAGGATGTCCCTGGTAGGGACCCCTCTAAGAAATGCCACAGGGGTAGATGCAGCCCTGGTGGAATGTGATCTTATCCCCTGTGGGGTAGGTTTTCCATGATGCTTGTAGCAGAAATGAATGTAATGGGCTATCCATTTGGAAATGGTTTGCTTTGAAATGGCCTTCCTCTCTGCCCCTGCATCAAAGCTAACTAGCAGTTGCTCAGATTTTCTGATAGGCTTAGTCCTGTCCAAATAGAATCTAAGTTGTCTGTGCACATCCAGAGAGTGCAGTATTCATTCCCCCTTTGTTTTGTGGATTAGGGAAAAAGTAGGCAAATGAATGGACTGATTTAGGGCGACAGAAGACACCACCTTGGGCATAAAGGAAGGATTAGTCCTGAGGGAAACCATGTCTGCATGGAAGATAATGAAGAGTTCCACTTCCATGAGGGCCTGTAATTCAGACACTCTTCTTGCTGAAGTGATGGCTAGAAGGAAGGCTGTTTTCCAAGAAAGGAATTTCAACTCTGCTGTAGCAGCTGGTTTAAAGGGGGGGGAAGAGTGAGCTTTTCGAATACAAAGTTAAGGTCCCAGGCTCGAGTGGGAGCTCTCTTGGGGGGTCTTAGATTTTTGGCTCCTCCAAGGAATTGCTTTAGCAAATGGTGAGACTAGAGGGGAGGCTCAGTATTATAATGTGCTGAAATGGCAGAGGCATGAATTTTAATTGACGAGAAGGATAGGCCCCTGTGGAGCATTTCTGTTAAGTACTGTAGAATACGAGGTAAGCTGGGTACCCTTGTGCCCATCCCCTGAGCCAGGCTCCGGGAACAGTATCTTTTCCACTTTTCAGCATAGGAGTTTCTAGTACTAGGTCTCCTTGCCTTCAGAATGACATCCAATACCAGCTTACTGAGGGATGCTAAGGGAGAGCTCAAGGAATTAACCAGGCTGCAAGGTTCAGGGTTTGAAGCTGAGGGTGCAGAATCTGGCCCGCCTGCTGGGACAGCAGGGAAGGGGTCTGAGGCAAGTGCCATGGTTGTAGCCGTGCCATACTGCGCGAGAGGGGGTACCAGTGCTGGCAAGGCCAGTTTGGTGCAATCAGTATTGTCCTCGGCTTGTCCTGTTTGATCTTTAGTAGAACCTTCGAAAGGAGAGGCAGAGGGGGAAAGGCATAAACTGAGAGACTTTCCCAGGTAAAGGACAGGGCATTCACTTTCCAAGCTTGGCTGTGGGGAGTTCTTGTGCAGAATTTGTTCAATTGGTAGTTCTGAGGGAGGCAAACATGTCTACCTCTGGATTTCCCCCACTTGTTCAAGAGGTTGAATATTTTGGGTTCTAGTTTCCATTCGTGTGGGCCCATGAGATTTCTGCTTAAGTCGTCTGCCAGTGAATTTAGTATGCCTGGCAGGAATTGCACTTGCAGTTGTACTTGGTAGCTCAAGGCTGTGTTCCACAGAGCCATGACTAGTCTGCAGAGAGGGTACGAGTGGATTCCCCCCTGCTTGTTTATGTACCACATAACTGTGGTGGTGTTTATCTTTACCAATAGTTGACCTGGAAGAATATGGTCTTTGAAGGCTGTCAGAGCATTCTGTACGGCTAACATTTCTTTTTGATTGACATGCAGGTGCATTTGTCTCAAGTTCCATTTGCCCTGAATGCACTGCCCTGCCATGTGAGCCCCACATGCATAGTCTGATGAGTCTGTTGTTAGAGTTTGGGTGGCAGGGTTAGAGTGAAATGGAGTCCCTTGTTGTGGTAGCAGGCCTCAGCCCACCAAAGGAACTCTGTCTTGATACAAGGAATGACAGAAATCTGAGTTTCCAAGTCCTGAGAATGTTGACACCATAGGCTTTTTAGATACATTTGGAGTTTCCTCATTTGCAGTCTAGCATATGGAATTAATAAAATGCAAGAGGCCATGAACCCCAAGGCTTGCAGTATTTTCTTTGCAGATAGCTGGGGTTTTGTGGCCAATAGTTTGAAGTAGGTTGTCAAATAAATTTGTTTCTCTGGACTGAGAAATGCCATCTGGGAAGTTGTGTTCAAGCTTGCTCCCAAGAATACAATCTGTTGGCAGTGTACTAGGTGAGATTTAGTTTTGTTGATGGTGTACCCCAGTGAGGTTAGAGGTTTCTTTACGAATGCCAGGTGTTGTAATAGCAAGTCCTGGCTTTCTGCCTGAATCAAACAATCGTCCAAGTATGGGTAAATTTGAATATTTCTCTGCCTGCAAAATGCAATGGCTGGAGCTGGACACACTGTGAATACCCTGGGCGCAGTAGATAAGCCAAAGGGAAGTTCAGAGAACTGATAGTGCGTGGAGCCTGCCCTGAAGCCTAGGTATTTTCTGCAAGATTCCCTTATTGGGATGTGCAGGTAAGCTTCCTTTAAGTCTAGGGTTGTCAGCCAGGCATCCTTGGCTAGCATGGGAAGAAGCTGTTGCAGAGTTAGCATTTTGAATTTTGTAACTACCAGAAAGGTGTTGAGAATAGAGAGGTCCAGGACAGGGCGCCATGAGTTGTCTTTTCTGGGTACCAGAAAAAGTCTTGAATAAAAACCTTGTCTCCGTTGTTCTGCTAGGACAGGCTGCATAGCCCTGATATTGAGAAGAGAGAGAACCTGCTTGTTGGGCCTCCGCCCATTGATTTGAGGTTAGGTCTGGCCAACTATTTGGTGTTGGTAGGGTGTGGAAGTGGAATCTGTATCCTTGGGAAACTATGTTCAAAACCCATTTGTGCTGGGTAATGAGTTCCCAGTTTTTTGCATGCAGGGCGAGCTTTCCTATTAAGGGAGCAGGTAGTAGAGCAGGGCTTGGAAGGGTTATGGTTAAGTCACTGTGCCATCTTTCCATAGGGGGATGGCTTACTACTACTACTTGCTTTGGAAGTGGGAGCCCCCCCACAGCTTAGGTCTGTGCGTAGCCTGAGACTGTAGCCTAGGTGGTCCTGCTGTTCCTGGGTTTGGACTGGAAAGGACCAGTTCTTTGAAGGCCAATGCCTACTGAATCTGGCAGGCTGTACTTGTAGGAAATCTTTAACAGTTTGCACAGATTTAGCTTTTTCCTCCATCCTTTTGAGGACTTCTGCTTTGTTGCCTAAAAGGCGGTCTTGACTTCAGGAAGCATCCAGTAACTTAGCTTTTACATGCTCTGGCAAGTTTTGTTCCTTAAGCCAAGCATGCCTTCCAAGTACAGACTCAGTGACAGCAGCCCTGCAAGATGCTTCTAAAGCATCAAAACAACATTACAAAGTATGTTTATCAACTTGTTCTGCAGAATGCATTAAATCCTGTATTTCTTTGTGTTCAGTACAGTCAGGAAGCAACATCATTTTCTGTTTAAGTAGCCCCATAACATGCTGCCGATACTTTAACATATGAAACTGGCAATTTAAAGACCTAATGGCCAAAGTAGCAGAAGTGTATACCTTCTTACCCCATCTGTCTAAGGCTCTAGAATCTCTATCAGAAGGGGTAGGATTTTTGGCAGCAGTAGCCTCAATACCTTTTGGTCCTTGGGAAAAGGTCTCTGAATCGGCAGAAGGATTCTTGAAGAGGAATTTGTGAGAGTCAGGTACTCTGTAATACCCGTCAGGTTTTCTGGGAGCTGGAGGTGAAGTGTCTGGGGAAAGGCTAGATTCCAAGAAAGCATCATCTACAATGTCCAGACCAGGAGGGATAGCTAAAGGCCTGTGTTGAGGTAGGAGTAAGAATTCCATAAGTCTCTTTTTGGAGTCAGAGTAATCCTGGCTTTCCCAGTGGAAATGCTCCTTAAGAGTGTGCAAGGTTTCAACGAAAGAAAAATCTTCTGGAGGGGAAGCAGACAGAATGGAATCTTCTGCATCAGAATCCTCATAAATAGATAAGGGCAAATCCTGGTAATCAGAAGGAGCAGAAAAATCAGATTCCTGACCAGAAGAGTTCTAGGTCTCTTAGAAGTGGAAGGCTGGCTTCCCCTAATTAAGGTAATGAGGTCTTCAGCCATTCTAAGTATTTGTTTTTTAGGCATATGGGCCTGAGCCTGCGGTTTGGTCATTAGGTTTCTAGGCATGGTGCGAGTTTTAGGCCTGGATGAAAACGATGGCGTTGGTTTAATATGAATGTCTGTAGGCCTGAATACACCCTCAGAAGTCGGTGTCTGCACAGCGGCTCCAGACCCATCCAAGGTAGAGACATCCTCAGGTTCCATAGTTGAAGAAGCATCTCGCGACATACTGGACTCCGAATGGGTCTCAGTAGAGGTCTGCGAATCAGAAGTAGCGGGTATCAGGGGCTGCGAAAGCGCCTCACTGAGTACCGGTGGAGTAGCTTAACGGAAGCATCGTCAGCAGTTTTTTGGACCTATGCGGTCTGTCTCTGTCTTTATCCTTATGTTTTTTCAGAAGATCGGTAGTCGGATGACTTGACGAAGCCATTTCGGAGTACGCAGAACGAGTACAAAAGTAATTAGCAGCAAATATAGCCCAGCGACAAATAGTTCGGGTGTTGAATAAGGCACAAAACCGACAACGAGGGACGTCATGGTCTGGGCCTAAGCAGGGGATGCAGTAAGAATGAAAATCTCTATGAGGTATTTGCTTTCCATAGGTAAGACAATTGTTAACTTTTACTGACATTGGTTAGAGCAACAAAAAGGATCCCCAATGGGGTACTTAGCTTTTTTGAAGACTTCGGGTCTGAAACTCAAAAGCGAAAATTTCAGGAGTCGGCCGACCGGCACTTGCGAACTGCTTCGGGCACCCAACGGCAAGAAAGACTGATGTAATGGCGTCGGCTGCATGTTTTATACCCCTGATGACCTGACGTCAAGGAAGAAGCGACAGCATCCAACGCAGAAATCCAAAGACTCTGGTATTCAGGCCAGCTGAGGGCTACCTGCAAGCAGATAACCCAAATGTGATGACTGCAACAGTGAAAACACAAAGAACATCTGCATAAATCTGTAAAGGGAAAAAAAAAAGTTTTGTACTCACCATAACATTCCATCTGTGTTGTCCATTTTAATTTCTGCATCACTGATGGATTTGGATCTGATCCCTCGGATCTGATTCGGCTGCTATACAAGCTCATGGCAATCTTGAACTCTTGAGCTTCACCCTTACCCGGAATGCACCACCCCTCATTACCTCAGATCTTGTTTGCAACCCATAGAAAGAAATAGCTTATGTAATTGTATGGAAATCTTAAGTAGTAGTATTAATAGTGGAAGAAAGGACAAAGCCATATCTGGACCCATTAATATAGGACTACCACCTCAGAGAAGAGTTGCTCTATCTACTCACTGATCGAAAATATAATGGAAAGGGGTTAGTGGAAGGGAAAGTGAGGTGGAAATGAAAATGGACAACACAGATGGAACATTACAGTGAGTACCTAACTTTTTTATCTGATGTTGTCAATTTTCATTTTGGCCTCACTGATGGGACATAGTCCCCCAGCTACTGAATCTCTGGGCAGCCTCAAGGAAGAACATTCCTGAGCAAGCATTGCGCCAAATGATGCCCTACCCCTAGAGACTAAGTCAGGTTTGTAATGAGATATGAAGGTATGAGGAGAAGCCCAAGTCGCTACCACACAAATGTCATCCAAGGAGGCTCTTGAATGAAAACCTGAGGAAGTTGCTAATGATTCTGTAGAGTGGGAATGTACTCGCTTTGTGAGAGGCAAGTTTAATTATAAACAAAGAAAATATAGTTAGTTAGCCATACAGATAGGGAAACTTTAGGCAATGATTTACCCAACTTTCTTTCAGCAAGAGCAGCAAGAGAGAGAGAGATAACTGGTCTGAATTTCTGAAGTGCTTTGCTCTGTGCATAAAAATGTAACTGTCTGTGCATATCTAAAGAATGTAACAAGTATTCCCCTTTATTGGTATAATTAAGGAAGAAAACTAGTAGGTTGAGAGATTGGTTAATGTTGGAATCTGAAACCACTTTGGGTAAAAAGGATGCATTGGTTTGTAATGTAACTCTTTGTGAAAAATCAAGAATGGAGGTTTCACCAACAAGGCCTGTATTTCTGAAATTCTTCTGGCACAGGTAATGCCTACCAAAAACAGTTTCTTCCAAGAAAGAAACTTCAGATCACAAGTACTTGCAGGTTCAAAAGGAAGAAGGACTTAAGCTTGCAGTACTAGGGTTAAATTCCACAGTGGACTAGGATCTCTAAGTGGGGGTCTCAAGAAAAAGAGTTCTCTGTAGAAATGTTTTACAAAGTTTATGTGATGCAAGTGAAAAGCCATCCAAGGCCAATGTGAAAGATGGAAATTGCCGCTAGTTTGAACTTTGTGGATGAGCTGTCTCCTTGGCTAATGAGCAGCGCGAAGAATTCCAGCACAGAATGAACCACAGCCACAAAAGGGTCTGCATTACTTTGAAGAGTCCAGTGGACAAATCTTTTCCATTTGCTATGATAAATTTGTCTTGTGGATGGTTTGAAGAAAGGCAACAGAATTTGGTGAACAAGGGTACAGAGTGTAGATTGTCTGGCTACTACTGGAAATGGAGATGCCAAACTGTCAAGCTTGAGGTTTGGAAGGTCTAAATGAGTCATTTCTATTAAGTGAGACAGCAGGTCCGGAATCCAGGGATGATGGATCAGATGAGGACAATGGAAGGGAAACCGGGGGACTAATAATGAATAACCACATCTCTCAGTGACTCCCCCTATGGGGCAATTATGGCAAAGTAGCAGATGCACTTGTTGTTTAGGGGAAAGGCAAAAAGATCACAGCAAGGCTGACCCCATGTACAGAAAATCTCTTTTGCTACTTTCTGGTTGAGGGACCACTTGTGAGGTAATAGAATGCATCTGCTCAGTTTGTCTGCTAGCACGCTGGATTTCCCAAGGATGTGCATTGCTAAAAGAAAGAGGTTGGAAGAGATTGCCCATTGTCAAACCCTTAATGCTTCTCCACAAAGAGAGTATGCCTTGGTTCCTCCTTGTTTGTTGATGTACCAAACCACTGACATATTGTCTGTGTATTGCAATTGTCCCCGAAAGAGCAGCTTCCTGAAAGGCTTGCAACATTAAAAGCACTGCTCTCAATTCTAGAACATTGATATGCAACTTGGCCTCATTGGGGGACCATGTGTCTTGGACTAGCCTTCCCAGATAATGCATCCCCTAATCTATCTGGGAAACATCTGTGGTCAATATGGCCTTGGGCTGAGTAGGGCCAAATAACTGGCCTTGATTAAGTTGATTCAAATGGATCCACCACATCAAATGCTTTTTGCACAAGTTGGTAAGTCTTATTGGAACAAATGGGGGCAACTGTAGAATGGACCACTGAGATGGGGGAGCTGGCATAATGGTTAAGGTGTTTACCTTACAAACACAAGGTGCAGGGTTTGATTCTCACAAGGGGTAATTGGCTAGGCTTAAAATGGCCCACAAGGGCAGTAAGCCTAGTACTAATCTATGAAATTATGAATCTATGAACTGAAGAATTTTCATGTGAAACCTTCCCAGAGGTAGAAGGGGAATAGCCGCTGCCATCAATCCCATCACTCTTAGAACTAGGTGGGCTGGAATTTATAAAAATAACTTTATTTGCGATCTTAAGGTTTGAACCCTGGAGACAAGCAGACAGGCCACTGTAGACCTTGTGTTTAGGAGGAATCCGATAAATTCTATCGACTGACTTGGTTGAAGTGGAGACATTTCATAATTTTTTGCTTATTCCTACAGAGGTACAAGTTTGAATTATCTGTTCCCTTGCCATGATAAGTAGATGCCCTGTCGTGATGGAGATGAACCAGTCATCCAAATAAGGAAACACAGGGAATCCGTTCAGTCTGAGGTGAGCTGCTACCACTACCATACATCTAGTGAACACCCTTGGGGCTGTGGTGTTCTGAACTGGTAATGACTGGCTCCTAGCTGGAAGCGTAAAAATCTCCTGGACCAGCTGTTTATCTTTATGTGATAGTAGGCACACTGGAGATCTACTAAGCACATCCAAATGTCTTCTTCCAGGAAAGGAAGAATAGAGTGAATCGTGACCATCTGGAACTTTGTTCTCTGAACAAAGTTGTTCAGGTTGCTGAGATCCAAAATTGGTCTTCAGTCCCCTGCCTTTTTTGGCACTAAAAAAAATGTTGAGCAAGTTCTGGATCCTTTCTGGTCTTTGGGGACCTCTTGGATGACTCTCTTGATTAACAGCTTTTGTATCTGAATTACTACTTGTTCCCTCTGACTGGGTGGAACATTGTGGAATTTTTTGGAATTTAAGGGAAGACGGGAAAAATAGAATTACATACCTTCTGGATACAATCCTCTGAACACAACTGTTTATTTCTAGCCAGGCTCTCTGGTGCAGTGATATACGACCTCCTACTGCCTCCAGAGGGGGACCAATTGGGCCTCCTTTCAGGAGCACTGGAAGGGTTTACCAAAGAAAGGTTCTCTGGAACCCTTATGTTGCGGGCTTCTTCTGCCATGAGGGCGACGTCTATCATTTGAACTTCACCCTCTGCCTCCAGGGGAAGCACCTCCATGTGTGTTCTGGAAATTCCCTTGCGATTTTCTGAACCACATCTTTCCACCCTCTCGATGATTCCTCGAAAAGGATCTTTTGGGGGGTGGAAAACTCTATGCCCACGGCAGAAAAGGTCTTTCTGTTTTACTCATACTTGGAAAGCATTTCTCTTACTTTGGGGCTAATAAAAAGAGCGCATCTGTCAAAGAGAGCATTGACGAATATAGACTTAAAGGGTTCTGCAAAATCGCACAGACACATCAAGGCATGTCTCCTAATGGCTATGTCTGAACCAACAGCTCTTGAGGTTCCTTCTGCCACTTTGGAAATAAGACTCATAGAAGAACTGGATATGGATTGTAGGGTTGCCAGCTGAGAAGTGATGGAATCTTTCACATCTTCAGACACTGATCCTGCGAGGTACCTGAAACCTCCTTGATCAGAATCCTTTTGAAGCCTAGCAAAGTGAGCCAAGTACTTCAGGGACTTTAAGGCAAAGGTCTCTGAAGCATAGACATACTTCCCAAACCTGTCCAACACTTGCAACTCCTTGTCAGGGAGATGGACAGAGGTACTCTCATTAGCAAGTTCCTTTTTGGTGGCTGCCTCCACAACCATGGCATCAACCAGTGGACCTTTGGACCAAAAGGGCTTGGTTTCTGGTGGGGACGTGATCGTGTGTGTTTCTTTGGAATGGATTCAATGGTGTCAGGTTCTTTCCAGGCTGCTGTGAGACTAATTCCAGGAGCTCATCAGTGGGCGGGGCCACCCAGGAAGTAGATAGACCGGTAACAAAAGCCTCCATTAACACAGATTCCTCCAACAAAGGGTTGCTGGACTTCCAGCCACCTCTCTGTTTCAAGATCTCCAAAATGTCTCTGAATGAGACGTCTTCAGGAGATGATTGTGGGAGACCCCTTGTCCTCATCAAAATCTGTGTCCTTAGTGACTGATTCAGGAGAATCAATAAGCTATCTCTTGCATAACCTCATATTAGGGACTTCCTCAGTGGGAGACTCTGGAGAAGTTATCAGACGAGGTGGAAATACTCTTGTGTAAAGTCTGGGGTTTTAGTAAAGGTGGCCCCTGTAGAGAAGTTAGTTGGGCCATATGGCGCAGAGGCAGGGGAGCAGAAGACTCAGGATCCAAAGGGGAAGGCATTGTCTGAGTCTGAGGAGCAGACAAAGTTCTCTCCAGTACCCTGAAAGCAGACCATCCCAGAAAGGGGGATAAAGACTTGGATCTGAAAAAATAAGCCTCTGATCCATAGTCCCTCCCCACTCTGAGGATATCCACCTTGAGGCCAAAGTTGGACCTGAACTGACCATTACTGAGGCTCTGAGATGCAGAGACGCCTCCAAAGTTCCAAGAATCAAATGCCATACCTCGGACGCAACAGGACAGAAATGGGTCCAAGAGCTCTCAGGATCCAACTGGATCAAAGAGCTCAGAGCAAGTCTCAAATACGGGGACAGTAAGCTCCTCATATCCAAAGCAAGAGGTATAGACTAAATCCAAGGGCTCCGAGACCTGGGCTGAAGTCAGAGGAGAAACTAACAGATGAGGGGGTTGATACTAGGGCTTCCTGACCTGATGGGGTAGGACCCAAAAAGGGGACAAAATGGCTCTGCGCCCAAAGCAACTTCCTCACTAGCCTCTCTACATCATCTTCAGTTAAAGCTTGCTGGCTCAACAGGTAGACAGAGCAGATGGGGACTTGGATCTTTCCAAAAAGGGGGATGACCATCCTCGATGAAAAACGATCCACTGGAGGAGAAAATGTTGTTCTGGGTAAGGTGGAGGTATGATGAACCCTGCTCTTTCAGAAAGTTCGATCCAAAGAAACAGTCAGATCCAAAGAGGAGTGTTTCAACTTTGCTGGATCCAATATGAGATCTGGAGCCGAGAATTTAGGATTCTTCCTCTTAGGGTCCAAACTAACTGTAGAATCCAAAGATGGGCCTTTTTACTGATTTTTCTGATTTCAGTGAAACAGAAGAGCAGCTGGGAGATGCAAGAGCTACCTTTTTAGCTTTTTCACTCTCTTTATTTGGCTGGTCCAGATATGGGTTAGCTTTTTCTCTCTCTTTTTCTTTGTCTGGTCCAGTTATGGCATCATCAAGCGACGAAGGTAGAAGTCCTTTTAGTATTAGTTTATTTCGGTGATCTGCCAATGCTCTTAGGTTGAACACTTGACAGATCGCACTGCTCTCTTGGAGACAATGAGGACCTAGACAGAAGACACACACAGTGTGAGCGTTCAAAAGAGGAATCTTCTGTCCACATTTATGGCACTTTTTAAACCCTGCAGAACTTTTTCCTTTGTCAGTCATAGTTTGAGTACAAGACAACAGCAACACAAAAAATATATACAAAGTTATTTAGAAGAATGTTATTTGAGGCTAAGAAGAATGTAGAGGGATAGGGATTTATTAACAATAGTAATATTCAATACCAAAGAGCAGTAAGGGTGAAAAAAGGGGAGAAAGAAGGTTAAATTTCAATTATAAAAACAGAAGAAATTCAGAAAATTAGAGTTAGAAATTGACTACTTATCCACCAATCACTCGAGAAATCAGACAACCACGTCTTATCACTGGAAGCAGCAAACAAGATCTGGGGTAATGAGGGGTGGCGCATTTAGGATAAGGGTGAAGCTCGAGAGTTCAAGATTGCCAAGAGCTTATATAGCAGCCAAGTGGGATTTGAGGGATCAGATCCTAACCCATCAGTGAGGCCGAAATGAAAATAGCATCATCAGATCGAAAATTATGTACTTTTCTTAACGTAGAGCCATTCTGTCTGATTTTCGTCTGGTTCAACATATGGGTTGTTGGATCCAATCAGATTCAACCTCAGCACCATCTCTGAAGCTTCATGGATCCGAGGCTCTGACGCTTCCCCTACCCATAATTCCCTCCACTCAACCTTTGTACCTCAGATCAAGTTTGCCCCACCTAATTGACAATTTATAGAAATAACCTATTCAAGACCAATTACTAAATAGACAGGAAATATGTAAGAGAGGATAACAGTCTGATAGGACTGTTCATTGACGGGGTGCAATTAAGATCCATTTGGTCACCAGAAGCCAACAGGTGATAATTTGGAAGTGGGCATAAGGGAGAGAGGTTGAACCACACAAAAATCAGACAACACAGATCTATCATTATGTTAAGTACATAACTTGTGTATCTGATTATGTCCATTTTTGATCCACTCAACACACAGGACAGATGGACAGATTCCCAAGCTGTTTTACCTGGGTGGTATCAAGAAAGGACATTCCTGGGAATGGTGGAACCACAGGAAGAACGCGATTTAGATTCTACATCCAATTTATAATGAGACCCAAAGGTGCGAACTGCTGACCAGGTTGAAGCAGCACAAATATCAATGGGCGAAATCAATTCATAAAGGCTTCTGAAGTAGCTACTGCTCTTATAGAATACATTTTTGGGCTTCAACTGTAGGGATAGGCCTTTTCTAGTGTATACAAAGAAAATACAGTCTTATAACCATCTTGAAGGAGAAACACTAGAAACTGCTTTGTACAGTTTAGAGCTAGAAAATACAATGAGGAACTGATCAGATTTCCAGAAGTGTTTCATCCTATGAAGGTAAAACCTGAGATGGCGAACATCCAACATATGCATAATATATTCACCTTTGCTTGAGAATCTGAGGGAAAAAACACTAGTAAGGTTGATTGATTGGTTTAAACTTGTTTCAGATGCCACCTTAGGAAGAAGGAATGCTTTACTCTTTATGGAAACTATCTTTGTGGAAAATCAGGTAAGGGGAGTTGCGAGAAAGGGCCTCTAACTCTGAAATTTGAAAGGCTGATGTGACAGCCACAAATAAAATGGTTTTCCAAGAGATTGTCTTCAAATCTACTGATGCTGTTGGTTCAAAGAGAGGTTGAGTTAATTCAAAGGTTAAGCTGTTGTATCCAAAACATGAAAAAACAAACAGCTTAATAGGAAAACCAAGAACTTAACAGTCACAAAATAAAAATAATAAAATAAGTATCCAGTTAGTGCTTTCATTTTCTAACTTTGAGACGTCTTCAGATTTAATACATATGGCATCACCAAGCATTTATATAATACATAGCCATATGATTAAAACAGTTTAATGCACTCATGAGGCATTAGGATAGTTCTGCTTAGTTTGTCTGCTAACACAGTGGACATCCCCGGGGTGTACATTGCTATCAGAAATCTGTGTGAAGACAATGCCCACTGCTATACTCTCACGGCCTCCTGATAAAGAACGTACGAGCAGCTTCCTCCCTGTTTATGTATCACACTACTCTCACATTATCCATTTGTATAGAAAATTGGAGAACAACCTGAAATGCCTGCAATGCTAGGAGGACTGCTCTCATCTACAAGACACTGATGTGAGACTTTTTTCCACCAGCTGATATGATCTCTGCAAATTTGAGTAATGCGAATTTTGGTATGGAATGGGTGAATGTTTTGAGACTACTGCACAGAAAGGGTCCATTGGAGAACTCTCATGTAAATCCAGCTAGAGGAACCAGCAAAGCTGCGGAGGCCATTATACCTAAAAAGTTGAAGAATTGATCTTACTGAGGGTGAAGGATGCTGAAGTACCTGAGCAGTTGTCAGAATAGGGGAGAAGAGCACTCTGGAGTTAGGTAATGTGGCAATTTGTAGTGCCATGTCTAGGTGGCATCCAATGGAATATCTGTTGTGTCAGGTCCCAGGTGACTCAAATTTATTGTAATTCCTATGTTTTGCATTAGGTGGAGCAGAAGGTCTATGATGTAACAGCAGATGCTTGGAGGTAGCAGTGAGGAGCCAATTGTCGAGATATGGGAGAACTTTGGATCCCTAGCAGGCAGAGATGCTCTACAACTACTGCCATTATCTTGGTAAACAACCTGTGGTGAGACTGAAGGGCAGAGCTCTGAATGAGTAATGATGGGCTCCCAGTCAAAAATGGAGAAATCTCATGAAACACTTCTCTATCTTTATATGATAGTATGCATCCAGGAGATTTAATGAGCACATCCAATTGTCCTTCCTCAAAAAAGGCAATATGGACTGAATCGTCACCATCTAAAGTTCTGTTTTAAGAACGGACTTAGATGACTCAGCTCCAGAATGGGTCTGAGGTCCCCTGTCTTCTTGAGTACTAAAATCAGCCTGGAACAGACTCTTGACTCCAACTAGTCTTTGAGGACCAGCTGGATGACTTTTTTCTAGCAGCTTAGAAATTGCTGCTGCTACAGGTTCCCATTTTTTATTGGGGGAAACGAAACAGGAATTAAGTAGCTTCTGGAAATTATGTTTAGCAACCAAAGAATCTGTTATGTTTTGTCAGGCTTGAAGGTGCATGGATACGTACCCCCTCTCCCAACTGCCTCCACAGTGCAACAGCCGGGCAAACTTTCAGTAACGCTGGTAGGACTTCTCAGTGAAAGGACTGTGAAAGTTCTGATTGTCCATTCTGCCTCTGCCTCTCGGACAACATCCATTACAGTTACCAAGAAGGTCTGTGCCAGAGTGTCTTGGTAATAACCCTGTGATTTGCAGAACCGCACCATCTTTTCACCCTTCTAATTTGTAGAGAAGTTCCCGGGGGGGGGGTGTAAAAATGGATTCCCCACCGCAGAGAGAGTTTTACCATCATCTTGACTCCAGGTTAGCTTGTCCTTTACCTTTAGTCGAAAAAGTGTGGAACCACAAAACATGGCATTAATGAATTTCATCGTAAAGCCTTCAGCGAAGTCAAAAAGGCACATCTAGGCATGTCAGTGCATAGTATTCCCATTACCCGCTGCCCAGCGTTACCATCAGCTGCATTAGATAGCACCCATATGGTAACATCTGGTATAGCCTGAAGGGTAGTTAGCTGGGAGTCCACATCCACAGGCAGGTTTACCAGAGACCGACATGGAGAGCTCTTTAGTCACGTCTCTCTGAAATCATGCTAAATCAGCCAAACAGTTCAGTGCTTGGAAGGCAAAGGTCACTGAAACAGACCATACACCTGTCCAATGCAATACACTCACTGCTGGGAGTGGATGGACTATTCCTTCTTGGTGGGTGTCACACCATGGCATCTACTGGTGGACCTCTGTTTCAATGTTTCCTGTTCTTAGGTGCTGCCAAGATCTGGGTTACTTGGTACTGGTTCCAACATGTCAGGGCCCTTCCATTCCAACTTTCCCATAAAGTCAATAAGGGAATCAATTAGCAGTAGTACTCGGGATGAACCTGAGCCAGAACCAACGGCCTCCAAGAATACAGTTTTATCTGGTGAAGGGTTATCGGAAGACCCCCCCCCCCTTGTTGTTTCATCAATTCAAGGATCTCACCAAAGGTGACATCTTCCAAGAGGGATCTAGGGGAGCTTTCACCTTCATCCAAATCCGTGTCTTCAGTGAAAGACTCTGGGGATGAGTTTATGTGCTTCCATTTTCATATCTGTTTCCTGTGAACATGTACTGGCAGATGATCAGAGAATGGAGAGAGTAGTCTCAGAGCCTGTGATACCAACTGTTCTTATTGAACAAAACAAATGGAAGAAGCAGAATCCTCTTGAGGTTTGGGTGGAGCACAGCTGACAGGTAATGCCCTTTCTTTCAAGCACAGACAAAACCCACTTGAAGGCCTCGAAGGTTGAAGCCACAATTGGTCCAAAATGAGATCTCCTCCTGTCTGAAGAAGGTTCATCTGCACTGACAAATCTCAGCCCTGAGGCCAATCTCAGGTATGAGCAGTTGAGGGCCAAGGCCCCAAAAGAGACAGACTGTGCAGATAACTTCAGAATCAACTCATCCCCTCAAGTCCCAATACTGATGCTTCCTCATCATTCCATCAAAATCTTGCTCAGTAAGACTTCTGGAGGACAGAACAGAAGATGCCACTGAGGGTGGTCTCGAACATCTTGTGCCCTGTATTATTAGAAGAGTATTGTCTTGGACTAACCACTTTGAGGAGAAGAAGGTTGGGTCTGAGGAGTTGATGGATCTGACCTCCTAGGAGCTTTGGGAACTGGACTGAATAAAGCAGTGGGATCCTGAAAGCACTTCCTAGACTTTTCTAACTTTTCTTTTTCTCTCTTTCTCCTTTCTAGTTCAAGGCTTGCTGGTATAACAATATTCCCAGTTTGTAAATTCCTGCATACCATTGCTAGAATCTCCTTGTGTTCTGACTGAGAATGCTTCTCAAACAATCTGGAAATATAGAGTGGATAAGTATATTTGTTGGCACTTTAATTGTTCACAGCTCTGCACTGTCTTACTTTTTTGCCTGACTGAATTATCTATATATTTGCTGATATTGTTTTCGGATATATGCTTTCTCCCACCCTATTCCGGTTGTGTTCTTAAAATTGCTAAAACTGGTCTAACAGCTTTTGTGTTATCTGATTGTCTCAAGATTTGCTGCTATAAAAATATTCCCAGTTTGTAAATTCCTGCATACCATTGGTAGAATCTCCTTGTGTTCTGACTGATAGTGCTTCTCAAACAATCTGGAAATATAGAGCTGATAAGTATATTTTTGGCACTTTTTACTGTTCAGAGTTCTGCACTGTCTTAATTTTTACTTGACTGAATTATTTATATACTTGTTGGCATCGTTTTCTGATCTGTGCAGGAACTGGTTTTCTTCCACCTTCCCACCCAATTCCTGTTCTGTTCTTAAAGTTGGTGGCTTTTGCAGTTACCCACCCCTACTGTAAATTTGATCTGGGACACACTTCCCATTCCCATCTCGTTAGCTCATTCTACCCAATACATAGATCATCTGGGAAGGCCAAACCCTTTAGTCCCTTAACCTTCAATCATCTTCTGCTCCTGCTCTCTCCCTTTTTACTTTAAATAAATAAATAAATATATACATAAATACATGCATAAAAAGACACTTTATTCATCTGCTTATATTTTTCTAATTTGTGTTTCTTTCTACTACTCTGTTACTTCATCTTGCTTTGCTTTTTCCTGCTACTTCCTCCTGTTCTCTAAAAGTGTTCAACTGCATCTTTTCTGTTGCATTTATTACTGCTTACTTATAGCCTGTCTAAATTAAGTGTTATTCTTAAGTGTTATTCTAAGCTCTTAGTTTTGGTTTAAGCACTTGCGCTTTAGGCCCACCCCTTAGTTCTCCCTCAGATTCTGACAAATATGGATAGACAGTTTCTCCTGCCAGTCTGGTTGATATGGGCATCCTGAGACAGTGTAGCAATTGCCTCATGTACACAGCCAACCATCTACTACTACCACCTAGGAACACAATCTGTGAGAGATGCAATTACATTAGGAACCTAAAGTCCAAGCTCTCTCCCTTTCAGCCAGTACATCCGGCACTGAAAAGGTCATCAACACAATCACTACACCTCTACCACCCCCCACACCTACACATGCGAAGGTCCTCCGCGTAAACATACCCAAACAAAGGAGAACTCCG
Source organism: Protopterus annectens (assembly GCF_019279795.1). Taxonomy (NCBI): domain Eukaryota; kingdom Metazoa; phylum Chordata; order Ceratodontiformes; family Protopteridae; genus Protopterus; species Protopterus annectens. Next base: position 282,260,696 of record NC_056748.1, read on the forward strand.
AGGCAAAAACACATGAAATCTCCACAGTCCTTCAAACCACATACCACGCATAGTCCACACACCTGTGCCTCACAACACTAAGGATTCACCATAAACCCAACATATTATTCATAGGAGACTCCATTGTGAGACACACAGATGTGCCTCTCACCAGGCTGGATAAGGAGAAAGTCACGGCTAGTTGTCTGTCAGGTGCCAGAATGTGCCATATCACACACGCACTGAAGTCTCTCAACAACAGGTACTGTTATGACTCTGTCATAGTCCATGTTGACGTAAATTATTTGAGACATACCTCTCTGGACTATATGGAGAGAGACATGATTAAGCTCGCTGACTGTGTCCCCCAGGCAGGTATGTCCCTAGCCTTAAGCAGCATTCTGCTGTCACCCAGAATGATGCCCCAATACAAACAGAAAATGACTAACACCTGGCTTAGTTTCTGGTGTCATTCCAAGAGGGTCCAGTACCTGACAGCCTGGGAAGATATGATCAACAGACCACAATGCTTTTCCAGAGATGGCCTGCATCTGTCTCACCTGGGCTTCAGGCAAAGGCTCTTTCTTCCCCTACAGTGCCTTTTTTACGAAAAGTGATGAGGTTAAGACTACCAACATAAAAGTTTCAACAAAATACAAATGAAAGGTCATGCTGCTAAACACTAGGAGTCTAAACATGAAACTGAACTCATTGCAAGCATTCCTAACCCTGGAAAATGCTGACATCTGTGCAGTCACTGAGACCTGTTTCAAAGCTATGGAGAGCACCCCAGCCTTATCTGGTTACTCATCCTATCATACATTCAGACCCCAAACTGTGGGCAGTAAAGCCAAAGGAGGTGGAGTTTCAATATACATTAAAGACATACACACCTCCAGACTAGTCAGACAGTATGACGCACAGGAGACACTCCAGGTGCAGTTAACCATTGACATGACCCTAATTCAAATCATAGCTAGCTACCGGCCCCCAAATCTGACTCAAGATGCCTAATCCACCTATTTGGATCTGTTCATCTATCAAGATTCAACCCTTTACCCTGATCCTGGGTGACTAACTTCCCAAACGTAGACTGGAAGAACTACTCATGCAGAACACAAATGCCCAGAGATTCCTTAACTTTGTCAATGCAAATGCCTTGGAACAGCTAGTCGATGCCCCTACATGGGGTGATAATATCTTGGACTTGGTATTAACCAACATGAATAACCACTGCAGCATCACTACAGTATCATATTCCCTGGTAAGATCCAACCACAAAGCGGTCACTTTTGAAGTCACCATCTCCCACTTTTGAAGTCACCATCTCCCCCAACCCCCCTCTAGCTAGGATCAGACATAAAAACATCTCCACAGCTGATTACAGACTCCTGAGGGATGATATAAACAGTCCACTCCCCCTCTGTAGGAACTAGCCCCAATATCCAAAACTACACCAACGCACTATACGAGCATTTATATAGATGCATGGAATCATGAATACTCGACAGGACTAAGTCATCCTGCGCAAAGAAGAGTAAACCTGTCTGGTGGACATCTGCAATAAATAAATTCTATAAAAAAAGGAAAAAAAATTGCTCTCCAAGACCAAGAAGGAGCAGCTGCCCAACTGGAAGCAATGCTTCCTTAGCCTGAACAAGCAAATAAGAGCACTAGTAAAATCCTCCAAAGCAAACTTCGAGTCCCAGTTGGCCACATCTACTAGAGACAATTGTTAAGGTCTTCTTCAAATACGTCATGAACCTCTAAGTGCTTCCTTGCCAGACCTGTTCAGAACTGGTGGTCAAGGACACCTCATATACAAATGCCAGAGATACAGCAAATTTGCTGGCTGACAGATTCAGCGAAAATTTCACCCCTTTACCCCCCATCAGTAAATCAGGAAATTCCCAGTATCTACCACTCTTCCCCTTATATCTAAGGATCAGGTCATCAGTGCTCTCTCAAAGGCAAAAATTACAGCCTCCATGGGACCCGATAACATCTCAGGCTGCATCCTACATGAACACAGGCAGGAACGTGCAGCACCATTAGGCGCCTGGACATAGAGAAGGAATCAAGCTTCCAGTTCTTTGAAGAAGTAAGTAGAGGACCAAGGAGCAGCTTCTAGAATTCAACCCTTTCCAAAAAAAAGCTATAGATGAAGCCAAGGCCCTGATAAAGTGGACCTTGACCCTGCCAGGAATAATTTGGTTATGATGAGTATAGCCTTATTCAACCATTTGGAAACGGTCTGTTTTGACACAGGTTGCCCCTTCTTACCTTCACAAGAGATGAACAACGGATCTAAAGATTGAAAATATTTAGTTTTGTCAAGACAGTGTAAGAGTTATCAATGGGTATCCAATGTATGGAGTATCCTTTCTTCCCCTATTAGGTTCAGGAAAGAAAACAGGGAGATGGACAGTTTGGCTTAAAATAAACTCAGATACCACTTTAGGCATAAAAGAAGAATTAGTTTTCAAAAAAACAATGTCACTATGGAAAATGAGAAAGGGTTGACTCACCATAATAGATTAATAAAAGAACCAAAAAACCAACGCAAAATAAAAAACCACAGTCAAGGATAATCAAGTAAAAAAATAGCGTACACTCCTTTATTGTCCGCTTTCATCAACAGACTTCATCAGAATAAAAAACTTCTCATTAGTCAATGTATATATAACACTTCCAATCAAAAATTGATTGAAACAATTAACTAAATTAATTAAAAATCTTTAAAAACACAGAATCAAGTAAAAAAAGAAGAACTGATGTCAGCATTCTTGTTTACAGACAAATCCCTGTATTTTAAAAAACATTTTACATTAATTGTGTCGTTTAAACCAGGGTATACATCAGATTTCAACTTGATTTGCCAAAGAGTCTCCCGTTGTTCCAAATAATTTTTAAAATCCCCCCTCTAAGGTCAGGATGAACAACCTCTAATACTGAAAATACAAATTTCTTAAAAACGGAACAACTAACTGAATGCTTAAACAATGCATTAGTTCCATCCTTCTGACGAATAGCATAAAGATGCTCCCTAATACGCACTTTTAGGTGCCTGGTGGTCATCCCCACATAAAAAGCAGGACAACCAGAGCACAAACTGATGTAAACAACACCTCTGGTGTTGCAATTCACAAATTATGGTACACCTATAATTTTCTGATGGGTTACAATGTTTATGTATGGACCCTCAGATATGTATCAACACATTGTTGGCAACAGTGCATTCCTTTTTTGTCAGTAGGAATGGCAACAGAATTATTGTCATGAAATTCTAAAATTTTCTTTAAACTGTTGTTATTCTTTGATACAAAAAAAGGTTTATCACCCAGCACTTTGTGTAAATCCAAATTGCCCCTGATAATTCTCCAGTTAGTTCTTAGTATTTGCTGGATGTGCTGACTGTCAAGTGTCATCTCAAGGGCACAAATCAAATTTGTATCTATATTTTTATTAGAAAAAACAATGTCACTACACAGCTCTGTTTTAGCAGTGTAGTTCAACAATGGCTTGCAAACATTAGTGTGTTTGTTTTTAATCTCATCACTAGTTTTTAATAAATCAGGTTTGAAGTATTCCCTGTCTGTGAACAAATTAATAATAAATTCTAGCTCACAAACAAAATCAATGTATTTTGAAGTCATGCGACTAGCTCTTATAAATTGCCCTCTAGGAATGTTTTTGACAATATGTCTAGGGTGGTTACTTGTATAATGCAAGTAACCATTGTTAAACGTCGCCTTACGATAAATACGACTGTGTAATCTAGAGTCTTCTAAGTCCCACCAAAAATTAACTTTTAATCCAACACAATCTTTTGTAAATTTAAGATAATTAGATAGTGAATTAATTTCTAAAAGAAATAAGTCAACAGTATTTAAATCACCTTCAATGATGAAAAACAAATCATCTACATAACGGCAAAAAAAGGAAATACTGAATTTCTTGCTTAAATGGGGTAAAAACTCATACTCCCACCATGCCATTACCAGGTTGGCATACGCTGGTGCGGCGGGAGACCCCATTGCAACTCCCCTCTTTTGCCTGTAATAAGTTTTGTCAACGAGAAAATAATTATTCTCTAAAATTATGTTCAAAAAGCCACAAATGGTGGGTGTGAGGCTAGTTGTGAGTCCATAGTTCTTTTTAGATAAAAGACAACGTACAGCTTCAACACCGTCATAATGAGGTATACAGGTGCACAAAGATACTACATCAATCGTTAACATAATGTGTTTCCGATAATCAAATACTCCACTCTGAGCATATAAATTTAACTTACTCAAAAAATGCCAAGAGTCTCTGACATAAGAGACTTCTTTTTTCAAACATGGTCCCAATACAGCATCAATAACAAGGGAAATACCTTCAGTTACAGAATGCGGTGAAGAGACGATAGGCGTAATGGGAGGATTTTGTAAACACTTATGGGTTTTTGGAATCCCAAAAATGACACCAATTCTGGGTTGTTGTACAGTGCAAAAGTCAAAAATCTCATAATTAATGTCACCAGACATAAGAGCGTCATATAAATAAGAGTAAATGTTTCGTTGTTTTTGTAAAATTTGATGGAAACTGATAATTTCGTATTCTTCAGTATTGTTTAAAATTTCAAACATTTTAATCTTATAAAATTCTTGCTCCATTATGACAATATTGCCACCCTTATCACTTTTCATGAATCTAAAATTTTTGCTCAAACTCTTTAAGTTGTAAAGTGCTTTTGTTTCTTCAACATTTAAATTTGGATGTGTATGTGATTTACTTTTAAACATCTGTTCTAAATCTTGAATACACAATTCCTCAAATACTTTGATAGTATGATGTAAAAGAGGAGTAAAAGAAGAGGGTTTAACCAAAACTTTGTTTTTTACAGGAATATCATTCATAATGTAAAATAAATTCAACTTCCTTGTATATTTTTTAATATCTACAACAGTTTTACTGTAATTAGCTCTAACTCCAGGGACAAAATTTAATCCATAACTAAGAATCTTCAACTCAGTATCAGTGAAACAGTGGTTACTTAAATTAACTAAGCCAAACTTGTCAACAACAAAATCTATGTTTCGTCCCCCGAAGATCCTGAAGCCAGAAAAGTCCGGCTTCTTGTTAAGATAGCCTGTTTGTTGCTGTAATTCTTCTTGTTGAAAAAAACAGAAGTAGAACCATTTGTTGCAACTTTGGAAACAGTCCCCACTTTGTTCTTGACACTGACATTACTGTCATTATTAGAAGCAATAGAAGCATTATCTTCAATTACTTCCCCTTGATCAGCACTGTTCACAACATCAGAGGTTAAGTCAACAGTTAAAGATTCACTACGTTTAATTTCACCAGCAGGAGCAAAAGAAAATTCTTGCTCAGCCCTCCTGTTAGTGAAAACCTGTTGACCTGCAGGACTGGACTTAGAAATCACTGAACTATAAGTTTTGTTTTTACCGTAATTTGAATCATAACCATAGTTGCCAAAAAACCATTGATTGGCAACATTGTTGGTGTTATTAGTAACATTGTACCCTTTGTTAGCAAAATTGTCATAAGCAGTTTGATTTTGATACGAAGTAATGTCCCGCGCTAATTTAGATTGTTTCCGCCCAATGACTTCATTAGAATGATGTTCAACTTCAACAAATAATGAATCAAAAAATTCAGTATAGGTGTCACCGGAAAACATTACTTTTAAACTAGTTTCAGTGCTAGTAATCTCATCCTTAAGTAAACCCATTTTTACATTGTTATTGTCAATGAGTAGTTTGAGTAAACATAACCCTGCATCATTAAAAAAAGCTACTAGGGTTTCGAAAAACGGATGATCAGCAAAAACACCGTTGGGGCACTTAAAAAATCCTAGTCCCCTAGGGACTATATTTAATTCTATACAACGTTGAAAATAGCAATTTTCCAATTCTAAAGAGCGGTACCTTTTAAGCAGCCTTATCAGTAGTTCACGCTTCTTGTTGATGTCAACGCTGTTTGCTTTTTTCGGATTGTTCCCTGAATTACTGAAAGGATTATCAGAGAACTCCAAAAAATGTTCAACTGAGTTATAACAAATACGCCTGCTTTTATTGTCATTCAAGTTAAAGCGTGGTTTGGCCAAACAATCTTCTTTGTCAACACCGACTGTGTTGCCCAGTTCAATAACGGTATCCATCTCTTCGTATACTTCTACGGGACTGGAGGCGTTCGCCACAGTTCTCCCATCGTGATAACACTCACGCTCCTTAACGCGTTCACCAGCTTTGGATACCAAAAACTTTAGTGAATTCTGAATGTCCACCAGAGTAGAAACTAGTAAATTGTTAAAATCGACATTATTAGAAATTACGTTGTCAGATGTTGGTGTAGGATGGATCGACATACCCAACAAGGTTTGTATCAAAGAATAACAACAGTTTAAAGAAAATTTTAGAATTTCATGACAATAATTCTGTTGCCATTCCTACTGACAAAAAAGGAATGCACTGTTGCCAACAATGTAACATGTGTCGATACATATCTGAGGGTCCATACATAAACATTGTAACCCATCAGAAAATTGTAGGTGTACCATCAATTTGTGAATTGCAACACCAGAAGTGTTGTTTACATCAGTTTGTGCTCTGGTTGTCCTGCTTTTTATGTGGGGATGACCACCAGGCACCTAAAAGTGCGTATTAGGGAGCATCTTTATGCTATTCGTCTGAAGGATGGAACTAATGCATTGTTTAAGCATTCAGTTAGTTGTTCTGTTTTTAAGAAATTTGTATTTTCAGTATTAGAGGTTGTTCATCCTGACCTTAGAGGGGGGGATTTTAAAAATTATTTGGAACAACGGGAGACTCTTTGGCAAATCAAGTTGAAATCTGATGTATACCCTGGTTTAAACGACACAATTAATGTAAAATGTTTTTTAAAATACAGGGATTTGTCTGTAAACAAGAATGCTGACATCAGTTCTTTTTTTACTTGATTCTGTGTTTTTAAAGATTTTTAATTAATTTAGTTAATTGTTTCAATCAATTTTTGATTGGAAGTGTTATATATACATTGACTAATGAGAAGTTTTTTATTCTGATGAAGTCTGTTGACGAAAGCGGACAATAAAGGAGTGTACGCTATTTTTTTACTTGATTATCCTTGACTGTGGTTTTTTATTTCACCATAATAGACTGCAACTCAGACACTCTTCTGGCAGAAGTCAGAGGAATTAGCAAAACTGTTTTTCATGTTAAGAACCTAAAGTCCGCCACTTGGTTCAAAGGGAGCAAGTATTAGCTTCTCTAACACAAAATTAAGATCCCAAGGAGGGGCCACCAGTTTTCTAAAAGGTTTCTTATGCAAAACCACTTTCAAGACTCATAAGGCCTTCTTCACATATGTCCATAATCTCAAAGGTAGCGCACCCAGATCTGTTCAAAACTGATGGTCAATGACACCACATACACAAATACCGTAGATACAGCAAACTTGCTGGCCGACAGATTCAGTGAAAATTTCACCCCTCTGCCCCCCTCCAACAGTAAATCAGGACATTCCCAGTGCCTGCCCCCTTCCCCTTATATCTAGGATCAGGTCATCATAGCCTCCATGGGACCCAATAACATCACAGGCTGTATCCCACATGAACTCAGGCAGGAACTTGGAGCACCATTAGGTGGTGTATTCAACCAAAGCTGGAGTACTGGCTTTGTCCCAGCTGAGTGCAGGACAGCCACTGTCATCCCTTTACACAAAGGTGGAGCATCCACCGATCTGGGAAATTATACGCCCATCAGACTAACTAGCCTGATCTGCAAGGCCATGGAATGGATTATCACGGACCTCATTAACAAGGACATTGGCAAACTCCAAACACTCGTTCCCACACAGTTTGGCTTCATTAAGGGGAGGTCATGCCAGTTACATTTGGTCGACTTTTTTAAAACGGTCACCAAAGTCATGGACGAGGGGAAGACAGTGTACACCGTCTACCTTGACCTGGCCAAAGCCTTCGACACTATTCCTCACTCGGGCATAGTAGATAAACTGTCTCAACTAGGCATCAATCCGTATGTTACCAGATAGGTAGCTAACTGGCTCACTGATATAACCCACCTAGTCAAAATAGGGGAAGCCACCTCAAGCAGACCTGTATCGAGTGGCGTACCCCAGGGCTCGGTCTTGGGGCCTCTGTTATTTGGGATATACTTTTCTGAGGTGCAGGCCAAAATCAGTGGGCTATGGCTGACCAAGTTTGCAGACAACTGCAAGCTGGGCGTTGTCATCAATTCCCCTAGTGACGTGGACATCCTCAAAGAGGGTCTCACCCAAACAAATGACTGGTGCCAGAAACATGGCCTCAAGCTGAATACAAAAAATGCATCATCATCCCCTTTGGGGAAAGTGATGTCCCCATAAATTATCACATTAATAAAGTTCTAAGCCCGCAGTCAGTCGTGAGGGATTTGGGCACCCAGATTGATGGCAACCTGACTTTTGACCACCATGTTGCTTTCATTGTATGGAAAGCTTTCTACATGGCCCACCTCATAAGTAAGGGTATCTCATCAAGGGATAAGGAGGTCATAACATCCCTGTATTCTTCTCTTAAAAGGCCCATTACTGAATACAATGCCCCATTCGGCATGTATCTTGCAAAGCATACAGCAGCCGGAGAGACCACAGAGGTTCCTCACCAGTAGAATCCAGGGCCTCAAAAATCTTCCATTCACAGGCTAAAAGCTCTATCCCTCTACTCTGTTTTACACAGACTCCTCAGAAGTGACCTCTGTCTGGCATACAAGGCAATCTCGCATCCCGCCTTGATGGGACTGCTACATATCTGCAAGTCAAGCTCCACTCTAGTAACTCACACACGCGGTCTCCACCTTGTCTGTAACATCAATAGGACTTGTTGGCGGGACATATTTGTGTCCCAGAGGCTCCCCCCAATCTGTGGAATAGACTCCCTCTCAACGTCAAGCAGAGTACCTCTTTACTCCTTTTTAAGTGCAACCTGGATAACTGGATGGGAAATAGAAAATACATCCCTGGGATTCCACCCTTTTCCCTGCTGGACAGGGGCCTCGGGTGCTGATTGGTCTATACATGGGCTAAACCCTTGGCTAGGCTTATAACGGCCTCAGGGCCAGTAGCCTAGTAACTTCCTATGAAGACCATTTCGACAAGAGACTGCGCTGAAAGAGGAGGATCCACTGGCAGACATGATGAAATGGCTGATAAATGAACCTTAACAGAGAAGGAATAAGAAAGGCCATAGGACAGTAACTCACAGAAATATTGTAAATCCAGAGAACAACTAGCAGCATGGAAAGGGTGCTACTAATGTTTTTGGCACCAACTAGAAAACATGTTCCATTTGCTAATATATTTTGTAGTAGCAGGCTTTCTTGCCTCCATTAGTACCTGCTGTACATCCTCACTAAACAGGTGTCTAAAAGGAATGGAATCAAAATCCTATCACCCAGGCATTCAAATGAAATAACAGATGACAGAATGAATTAAACATCCCTTTTCTTGTGTGAGTGAATGGAGTCTGTGAGGAAGCTTGTGGTAATTGCCCCTGGCCATTTCCTAAAGAAGAAGAAGAAGCCGTGGTGGCTGCTTGGGCCAGAATGAAGTCACCACTATGATCTTGGGGGAGTTCCTTCTGAATCTTCAGAAATCATTGGATCTTAGTGGAAACAGTGGAAAAGCATACAGGAACATTCTTGCCCAATGAAAAGTAAAGGCATCTGTCTTCCAGGCCTTCTTGGATGGAATCCTGGAACAGAATCTTGCCAACTGATTGGTCAGAGAGGAAGGTTTACTTCAGAATCTCCCAACAGATGGGTCAAATCTTGGAAGACCCCCTTGATCTAGTTTCCACTTGTGAGGGTCTGTCACGATTGGCTCATATTGTCTACTCTACAATTTTGCTCTGACGGAACGCAGGATGCCTGTCGAGTGAGACTGTGCTGTGAAACTAAATCCCAAGCTATCGTGACTAGTATGCAAAGAGGGTAGGACTTATTCCCCCTTGCTTGCTGAAGTACCACATAACTGTGGTATTGTCTGTAACCACTTGAAGAGGTCCTGGGAACCAAATATGATTCACAGAGTTGAGTGCCTTGATCAGGGCAAGCATCTCCTTGATATTTGTGTGCTTGCATCTGTCCTTGGTGTCCCATACCTACTTGCAATTTTATCCCTCCTGAAACTGCTCCCCACACAAAGTCCAAAGTATCTGTAGTGACCGTCTGGTCTGCTTTGTAGCATGGGGGAAGAAGGGGGCAACTGGATTTAAGGATATCTGTTATCTCTACCAAAAGATCTCTGTTCTTACAAACTCCTGCAGTAGGATTTGAAATGGGTGTTAAAGCTGGGACCAGAGAGATTAAAATACTGATACCACTTTCACCTCAAGTGTTTGTCAGTGCCCTGTACAGACACAGATACCTTGAGTGATATTTTTCCTGTAAAAGCACTATTGAAATTTCACCAATGCTTAGTTGCACACAGGACAACTAGTTTGCAGTGACAAGCACTGATCCCAAATTTGCAAACCAGATACTGTTTTATATTCTCACTCCAACTCTAATAAAAAAAAAATGTCTGTTGCCATAGATATGACCTTTCCCAACTACCTCCATTACCAGCTTGGTGGATATGGGCATCCAGAAGCAATGTAGAAATTGCCTCATATTTACTGACAATCAGTTAATTCTCAAACTGATATGGTATGTGAGAGATGCAGTTACACAATGTCACTGGAGGCAAAGCTCTCACATAAAAGAACTCCTAATGTCAATAAAGTTGTCAGCAGTACACATGTTGAACCCATCACACACAATTCAAAGCAGACACATAGACCCACATATGCTGAGGCACTTAAAAGTAAGCTTCCTAAATCCCAAAGACCTCCTAGACAAGGTACACAGCAAATATCTTCAGCAGCCCCAAATGCACTCTTTCAAAACAATTCCCATAAAAACACAGAGCCACATCTCATGAAGTCTCTCTAAGCCCATAAGGCAAGCCATCAACCAATCGAATATTCTGGTCACTGGAGACTCCATTGTGAGACACAATGATGTCTCTCTCACCAGGTGGAGTAAGAAGAAAGTCATGGTCGCTTGCTTATCAGGGGCTAGGATCTGGCACATTATGCACGCACTCAGGTCACTGGACCACAAGTACCAGTACTCAGTCATAGTTCATGTGGGAGTAAATGACCTCAGACGTACCTCTCAACTATATGAAGAGAGATATCATAGAGCACTCAGAATGTGTGTTTCAGGGTGGTATAAGCCGAGCATTGAGCAGCATTTTAGCTTCTCCAAGGATGATGCCACAATATGAACAAAAGACGACTGACTTTAATAACTGGCTTAGTTTCTGGTGTCATTGTAAGGGGGTGCAATATTTGTCAGCATAGAAAGAGAAGGTCAACAGACCATGCTGCTTTGCCAGGGATAGTCTGCACCTTCCCTAAAGCTTTCAAACATTAGCTAAAACATTGTCTGCCCCCACAGTGCCTTTTTTTAGGTAATGCCAAACAAAGTACTTCTGACATAGCAAATCAGAACCAAGAAAATCTACAGGTTTTACTGTTCAATGCCAAGAGTCTAAACAAAAAACACCACTACCTAGAAACTCTCTTCACCTTAGAGGATGCTGACGTCTAAGCAGTCACTAAGACATGGTTTAAAGCCATTGAGAGCACACCAACAGTGCAAGGTTATAATGCCCTCTACATATTTAGACCAGCTACTACAAAGACGGGGACTAAAGGTGGAGATATCTCGATTTACATCAAAAATAAATACACCTCAAGGCTGGTCAAGCAGGACACTTGAGCTGCTCCATGTTCAAATCACCATAGACAAAATCCAATACCACTTCCTTGCAAGCTATAGGTCCCCCTCTATGACCCAGGAACCACATCCCATGTATGTAAACGTATTGGAAACACACACTAAGCAACCCAATACCATACTCAAGGGCAATTTTAATTACCTCACTATTAACTGGGAATCCTATAGGACACCAAACGCACTGGCACAGATATTCCTGGATTTTGTAAACACAAACTCCCTGGACCAGATTGTCAATAAACCAACCAGGGGTGCAAACATATTGGATCTGATCCTCACCAATATGGGAGTGTGCTGTACAACCCCCTACTGTAATGTCTTCCCTGGTAAGGTCAGACCACAAAATGGTCTCCTTTGAAGTAAAAATAAATAAATCCTGGACCCCCAGCTAAACCTGGAATATTCAGGAACTACTCTAAGGCTAACTTCCTTCTACTAAGTGATAACCTGGCAAAATTTCAAGACTGCATAAGCCTTGTAAACACTGCTGCCTAGGCAGAACTGTTCATAGAAACCATGTACGAACATGTTAATAGCTGCATAGAGGGAGCTGCACCCCATCAGGAAGAACAGCAGCACTAACTCAAAAAACAAGCCATCCTGGTGGAATCACAAAATCAATAGGCTGTATAACAGAAGGAAGGAAAGCATGGCAGAAATTAGGAGGTGCACCACCCAGCAGGATAAAAGCACTCTGAAACTAAACAAATAACTCAGAGGACAAATAAAGTTTACCAAAGCCAAATATGAGGTAAATTTGGCCTCCCAGGCCAAGGACAACCACAAGGCATTCTTCAGCTATGTCCGTAACCTCAAAGGCAGTACACAACTGTGTGCAGAGCTCATTGTAAATGCAGCCACCTATACTAAGCCAGAACACATAGCAAACCTACTGGCTGATAAATTCAGCTCCAACTTTACATCTCTCTCCCTTCAACCTTCCCTCAGGAAATACCATCAAATAGAACTCCCCTGCTATTACTAGGGAACAGGTCCTTAATGCTCTCTCTAAGGCCAAGAACAGTGCATCAATGGGCACAGACAATATCCCAGGATGCCTTCTAAAGAGCATAAAACATGACCTATTAGGCCCTCTGGAATTGCAATTTAACTGTAGCCTCCACATAGGCTTCATGCCTTGTGAATGGAGAAAAGCAACAGTCATCCCTCTGCATAAAGGTGGGCCCATCTATAGACCCTGGAAACTACAGACCAATAAGTCTCAAATTTCTTATTTGTAAAGCCATAGAAAGAATGATCAACAGTGGTACAGTAAACCTCCAGACAATGGACCAAAAAGTACAGTTTTGTACCTACCATAAATGTAGATGTTCGAGGATCCACATTGCTGCAGTCCTAACTATTGGGTAGTCCGCTGTCCAGTCGGCCCGAATACCAGAGTATATGGCTGACGTCGGTCAGGGCGCATTAGACTGACGTCAGTACGTCAGGGTACTAATGCGCATGACCGACGTCATATCCTCAGTCTTTTCTTGCCCCAGATGTCAGAAGACCCTAAAAAGACAAGGCCCAATATACCTGCACCAGAAATATGTACAAAAATATATACAAAAATATCAGCATATAACCTCACCTACACAACCACCCCTAAACACAGAGGGGAAGGAGGGAGGGTAAATTGGACTGCAGCAATGTGGATCCTCGAACATCTACATTTATGGTAGGTACAAAACTGTACTATGTTCTTCGTTCCACATTGCTGCAGTCCTAACTATTGGGTAGAATCCCAAAGCAGAGGTAAGGGAGGCTGGCAAATCATAAAGAAGCAGGAGCTGACAACATGCCTTGCAAAATAGCTGTGGCAAAACCAGCCCTAGACTTAGAGTAGAGAGGAAGGTGATAATGCTTAGAGAAAGTATGCACTGAACTCCAAGTAGCTGCCTCCAAAATATCCTTAGTTGCCACCCCTTAGAAATGCTGTTGAAGTGGCAGTAGCCCTAGTGGAATGAGGCCTAATCCCAGCTGGAATCTCCTTGCCATGATGGGAATAACAAAATGCAATGCAAAACCCAATCCACCTAGAAATAGTTTGTTTTGATACAGGCTTGCCCTCTTGAACTCAAAGCAAAAGAAACAAACAACTGCTGAGACTGCCTAAAATCCTTAGTCCTGCTTAAATAATAACGCAATTGCCTATGTACATCTAAAGTGTGCAAAATCTTTTCCCCTTTATTTTGGGGGTCTGCATAAAAAGTAGGCAAATGAATAGTTTGGTTTAAAGCCACACTAGAAACCACCTTAGGCATAAAGGAAGGATTAGTACGTAATGATACCCTATCCTTATGGAAAATCAAAAGGGCTCTACTGCCATAAGGGCCTGCAACTCAGACACCCTTCTTGCAGAAGTAATAGCCAACAAAAAGCAGTCTTCCATGACAAGTATTTCAATTCAGCAGTAGCCGAGGCTCAAAAGGTTGTAGAGTAAGTTTTTCCAACACAAAATTGAGATCCCAAGCAGGAGTAGGAGCTCTACGTGGGGTCTTATATTCTTTGCCCCTCTAAGAAACTGCTTGAACAAAGGATGCGAAAACAATGGTGGGTCACAATCATAGTGAGCTGAAATTGCTGCAGCATGAATCTTAATGGAAGAGAAGGACAAACCTTTGTCCAATAACTCAGTAAGATATTGAAGAGCCACATTCAAATTAGGCTCAGAAATCTCCAAATTCTTTGCTGTACTCCAAATTAAAAACCTCTTCCATTTTTCTGCGTACACTTTCCTTGTACTAGGTCTTCTAGCTTCCATAATCACATTTAAAACTTGTTGAGGAAGTTGAGACCTGCTGTGTTTCAACACAGAATATGCCAGGCTGTTAGATGAAGTGAGTGAAGCTTGACATTGAGCAGATGACCGTCCTTCTGAGATAACAGATGTGGAATCAAAGGTAAAGGCCATGGAGGCTTCCTTACCAGACTCCTCAGTAGTGGGTACCAGTGTTGCGAGGCCAATCTGGAGCTATTAAAATCATCCTTGGCTTGTCTTGTCTGACCTTTAAGAGCACCTTTGGAAGAAGAGGCAGAGGTGGAAAGGCATACACATGAAGATTTTTCCAACTGAAAGAAAGAGCATCCACTTTCCAAGCTGTGTGATGAAACCCCTTTGTGCAAAACTTTGGCAGCTGGTGGTTTAGTGGAGAAGCGAACAGATCTATGTCTGGAGTTCCCCATGACACTGTCAATTTCTGAAATACATGAAGATCCAGTTTCCACTCGTGGGGATCCATGATTTGTCTGCTTAACACATCTGCTAAGGAGTTCTGTGCTCCGGCAGAAACCTTGCCTGAAGAGTTAGTTGCAAGCTGAGCGCAGTCTCCCATAAAATCATTGCTTGCCTGCATAGAGGATAAGAATGTGTTCCCCTTGTTTGTTGATGTACCACATGACAGTTGTGTTGTCTGTTAGAATCAACACCTGCCCTGGAAGAAGTAACTCCTTGAAAGCCATTAATGCAAACTGGACTGCTAACATCTCCTTCATGTTGATATGTAGATGCTGTAGTCTGGCAGGCCACTTGTCTTGTATCCACTTTCCATTTAGATGAGCTCCCAAGCAATGTCCGAGGCATCTGTCGTTAAAATCTGACTCGCCTCTGGCCGGGTCACAGAGAGTCCCTTGTTTAGGTGACATTCCTGAGCCCACCACAAAAATTCTTTTGAAGGCAAGGTATTATTTGAATGACAGTGTCCAAATCCTGGCAGTGCTGTGTCCATACATTTTGAGATACCATTGCAGCTTCCTCATATGCAGTTTGGCATTGGGAAGCACCAGAATACAAGATGCCATGAACCCTAATGCTTGAAGGACTGTCCTTGCAGTCAGCACGGACTGATGAGATAGTTGATGGAAGTAAAGGGATAGACTTCGTTTGTTTGTCCGGGGTTAAAAGGCCATCTGGGCTGCTGTATTCAGTCTCACACCCAGAAAGCACATGTCTTGAGAGGGTACTAGACTGGACTTTATTTCGTTCACAGAATACCCTAGGCATCTTAGCACTGCTATAACATATTCCAGATGCTGTAGAAGGTCCTCCTTTTCTTGAGCCAGAATCAGGCAGTCGTCCAAGTAAGGATAGATTTGAATTCCTTTTAGCCTGAAGTAAGCTATCACTGGAGCCAGAACCTTTGTGAATACTCTGGGTGCAGTAGATAAGCCAAAGGGCAATGCAGAGAACTGATAATGAGAATTTCCAGCTCGAAAACGCAGATACTTCCTGCAACTTAGTCTTATAGGCACATGAAGGTAAGCTTCCTTGAGATCTAAAGTTACCATCCAGTGATCTTTGCCCAGCAGAGGTAAAAGCTGTTGTAACGTCAACATCTTGAACTTTGGAATGTCCAGATAAGTGTTGAGGAGAGATAAATCCAAAATTGGTCTCCACGTGTTCCCCTTCTTTGGTACTAGGAACAGGCGAGAATAAAATCCTAGGCCCCTTTCTGATACAGGGACTGGCTGAATGGCCCCTATTTGGAGTAACAGAGAAATTTGCTTGTGAGCTTCTTTCCTTTGTGGAGGAGGAACGTCTGGCATGCCTTTGAAAGGGGGCAATGTATGGAAATAAAACCTGTAACCGTGGTGAATGATATCCAACACCCATCTGTCTTGAGTGATTAAATCCCAATTTTCTTTGAAAAGAGACAGTCTTCCTCCCAAAGGAGCTGCCAGACGAGAATCTACTGGCAGCTGAAAAGGCAGGTCATTGGGTCTGTTTACGAAAGGACTGACCCCTGCCCTCACCAGAAGTCTGAGCAGGTGAACTCCCTGTTCTAGGCCTAAAAGAACCTTGAGCTCTGCCCCTACCACGTCTAGACCTACCCCTAGACTGGGAATCATAAGCAGGATAAGTCCATCCCTTAGTAGGCCAATTTCTACTAAACTTCGGTGGCTGCACCTGCAAAAAATCTTTAACAGTTTGCATAGACTTAGCTTTGTCCTCCATTTTCTTTAAAACTGCTTCCACAGGCGAACCAAACAACACATCAGACTGTAAAGGAGCATCCAAAATCCTTGTCTTAACATGCTCAGCTAAATTCTGATCCCTCAACCAGGCATGCCTGCGAAGAACAGAACTAGTGGCAGCCACCCTCGAGGAGGCCTGTACAGCATCAAAACCACACTGCAAAGAATGCTTACCCACTTGTTCAGACACATGAACTAAATCTAGCAACTCTTTACACTCAATACCTTCCGCCAAAGCATCCACCTTAGATTTCAGTTGTGAAAGGAGATAATTTTGATATTTTAGCATGTGAAACTGACAATTCAACGCCCTCATGGCTAAAGTGGAGGAAGTATACACTTTCTTTCCCCATCTATCCAAAGCCCTTGCCTCTTTATCAGTGGGAACAGGGTTTTTAACCACAGAGGCCTTAACACCTTTAGGTCCTTGAGAAACAGTTTCCGGGTCTGCCCTAGGACTCTTAAAAAGATACTTATGAGCTTCAGGTACCCTATAGTACCTATCAGGTTTAACAGGAGCAGGAGGCAAAGAATCAGGGTTCAGAGAAGCCTCCGCAAAAACATCTTCCACCACATTCAACACAGGAGGTATAGCTAAAGGCCTATGCTGGGGTAAAAACAAGAATTCCCTAAGCCTTTTCCTGGAATCAGAGTAATCCTGGCCTTCCCATTTAAAGTGCTCCCTCATGGAATGCAGAGTCTCTGAAAATGAGAAATCCTCAGGAGGAGAAGCTGTAGGAGTGGAATCATCCACATCAGAATCAGAATAAGGAGGATACTCCTGCAAATCTTCCGCAGAAGTCTCAGAAGCCTCTGAACACTGTTCAAAACTATCAAACTCAGGTTCCACCCTAGGCCTCTTATCAGGAGGGGGCATAGAACCTCTAATCATAGTAATCAAATCTTCTGCCATTTTAAGCATATGTTTCTTAGGCACAGAACCTGAAGTGCTAGGAGAAGCCCCCCCTGAAGCTAAACTTGGCCTACCTCTCAAAGAAGTTTTGGAAACAGAAGGAGAGGCTCTAACTCCCTTGGGAAGAGAGGGAAGAACAGTTACCTGAGAAGCCCCCTCAGCCTGGCCTACCTCCTGAGAAGGCACATCCTGTAACAGTAAAGTCTCTGCCTGAGACTCCAAAGAAACTCCTGGCAAAACCTCTGGCTCCACTGAGCCTTCTAAAGAACCGACGTCCGGGACTCTTCCCAAACACTAACCTGGCACAGTCTAACCTTCTCTTAATAGTGCGTTTGTTAAACCTAGCACAAGAGCGGCATCCAACAACGTCGTGCTCAGGCCCTAAACAAGGTATACACAAGGTATGGTAATCCCTATGAGGTATCCGTTTCCCACAAGAAACACAGCCATTCACTTTTTCTGACATCCGGTTAAATACTGAGGCAAGAAAAAACCAAAATGTTCCCCAACGGGGTACTTAGCCAACTCTGATTCGGTCTGAAACTCCGACTTCAGAAAATTTCAGAACGCCAACCTGCACTCGCAAAACTGCTTCTGCATCGGACCATGCGGCAAAAAAGACTGAGGATATGACGTCGGTCATGCGCATTAGTACCCTGACGTACTGACGTCAGTCTAATGCGCCCTGACCGACGTCAGCCATATACTCTGGTATTCGGGCCGACTGGACAGCGGACTACCCAATAGTTAGGACTGCAGCAATGTGGAACGAAGAACATCCAGTATGGTTTGTCAAGGGCAGGTCACGTGTACTGAACCTGGTGGACTTCTTTGTGAAGGTCACCAAAGCAATGGATGAGGGCAAAATGGTTCACATCGCCTACCTTGACCTGCCCAAGGCATTTGACACATTATCCCACTTGGTCATTGTTGACAAACTCAAGAGATTAGGTACATATCCATATGTCACCTGGTGGATAGCCAACTGGCTCACAGACAGCACCCAGGAAGTTAGAAATGGTGAGTTCACCTCTACAAAGAGACCAACCACAAGTGGAGTCCCTCAGGGATCGGTCCTTGGACCTCTCCTTTTTGGCATTTACTTCCCTGAAGTCAAGGCCAATGCCAATGTCTTTGGCTGACTAAATTTGCAGATGATTGCAAATTAGAAGCTGTCATTGAATTCCACACTGACACAAATGCTCTCCAGGAAAGGCTGACACAGACAAACAATTGGCGTCAGAGCCATGGACTAAAACTAAGAGCCATGGACTAAAACTAAATGGCAAGAAAGCCATAATAGTATCCTTTTGGAAGTCATCCACCCTGGTAACTATCACACGGACAACAAACACTATAGAGTTGACCCAGTAGTCAAGGACTTAGGGAAACATATAGACAGTAATCTAGCCTTTGACCATCATGTGTCAACAGTAGTGAGGAAATCATTATATGTTTTGCAACTTATAAACAAAGGTATGGCATTTAGGTCCAAGAAAGTCATTGTTCCACTGTATTTGGCATTCATCAGACCTATCATGGAGTACAATTCTCCCTTTGGTATGTACTTAACACCAGGCATATCCAACAATTGGAACATCCACAGAGGTTCCACACTAAAAGAGTACAGGGCGTAAGATGTCCTATGCAGACCACCTCAAGGCCCTATCCATGTGTTCTGTCTCCTACAACCTTTTGAGGGGAGAGCTATGCCTGGCATGCAAGGCATTGTCGGACCTCACTCTGATGGATGTCCTGCATATCCACAAATTAAACAGCACCAGAATTACCTATTAAACCTTGCCTGTGATATAAATAGGACCTGCTGAAGATGCAGGTATGTATCACAGAGACTACCCAGTCTCTGGATCAAGCTCCCCATCCATGTGAAGCAGAGTTTCTCCTAACCAATTCAAGTGCAACTTGGACAACTGGATGGGGAACAGGAAATTCATCCCTGGTTTGGCACCTTTGTCTCTAATGGACATAAGCAACCTGTAAATGGTTTATCTCCCAGGCCCCTGGTTGTAAATGTTTCATCACTCAAGCCCCTGCTTACACTTATCAATGGTAACAGAACTTGTCAGAGACTTGGGATGCATGGCTAGGCTTAAAAAGGCCCTTGCGGTCATTAGCCTAGTAAAGACCTATGAACCTATATCTTTCATGTCTAGTCTTGCAAAGGGTTTCATGAGACCTAAATCCTGAGGTATTCCCTCACAGTGGCTGAAGTACAACTGGAAAACCTTAGAAACAGATCTATTTTTTTCCTGTTGAAGAAAAACTATTTGAATTGAGATGTCTAGTTGACATCCGAGGAACACAATCCTGTGTGAGAAGTCAAAGACATTTGAATGTTCTCTTGGAATCCCAACTTGTGCAAGAGATCTCTCACCCAAGACAGAGATTCCTGACATTTTGAAAATGGCTCTGCAAAGATAAGCAAGTCATCTACATATAGAAAAATGTGGATAGCCTGTAGCATATTACTGGAGCTAAACACTTTTTGAACATTCTTGTCATAGCGGGTGGTCCTAACAGTAAGGCAGAAAACTGATCATGTGAAGCAGACACATCCATAAACTTGGGAAAAGTTTGAAGTCAGGATGAAGAGGAATTTTTAAGTCTAGTGTTACCAAGAAACGTTAGAGAGGAAACTGCCTGTGAAGTGACATCATTTTGAATTGTGGGACTATTACAAACAAGCTTAGGAAAGAAATATCCAAAACTGGTCTCCAAGCAACTTCTTTCTTTGACACTAGAAATATCCTTGAATAAAAACACTTTCCCACCTGGGAAGAAGGAACTGGTTCTATCACTCCTTGGGACAGCATGTGATGAAGGACAGGTGGAAACAAACCCAATATGCAGACTGAGAAATGAACCCCTGGAAAGGAAGAATAACCTCCCACTACTGTCTAACACTGATGCATAACTTTCAGAACCTATTTGTTTGAAATAATCTGTTCCCAAAGAGAAAATGGAGGTTCAGACTTTCTGGAAGAAAAAAAGGGGCCAAGGTGGGATGGGGTCACAAGGTCTCAGAGTCATTCAGACTAGTAGGACTGTCCTTGGTTTCAGGAGGTTCAAGACGACTTTTTCTTAAACATCTGTATACCTGAATTTAATTGAGACTGTTTATTCTGTTTTTGTTTTTTTTTTCCCAAACATTGTATGAGGAGATAAAAAATTCCTTGGACAATTTGGAAAACAAGGGCTGAAAAATCTTAAGAGATTCCCTGGATCAACTTGCCCCTTTAATCACACTTTTTGATCACTTCTACAGCAGAGAGGCCAAACACAATCTCCATCCAATAAGAATTTAAAATCTTATTTTCAGTATCATCTGAGAGGTTCTAAGAATGCAGCCATGCAAACCTCCTCAAAACAGTACAAATGCCCATATTCCTGGAAGAAGTATCAGAGGCATACACACACTGTAAACAATGTCTAGTGACCCATGCAACAGTAGAAACCAAGTTATATAAAGCAGATTTTTCCTCAAAAGAAGACATTTTCGATGAAACATTCCTTATAGTTTCACATTTTTTCAGAACAAACTAAAATATGAGCCTGACGATTCAACATTTAAAAAAAATAAAATTTGCAGAAATATACACACATATCCTATAATGCAGGCAGAACAGGAGTATGGGCATAGGTTCTGGAAAATCTTTAACAACTCATAGTATTTTTTGAGGGACTAAGAAACCTCAGTGTTTTCCCACTGAAAAGAAAGGCACATTAGAGAAATAGTCTCAAGAGAAAGAGAAACCCTCACAGCAAGAATCAGAAACTAAGCTCTCCACTGATTCTGAATCAGAAATTTGAGGAAAGAATTGTACCCATCCGTGCATCATCCTGTTCAGATTCAGTATCTTGAATCTTTTCAGAAGAGGAATTCCTGTTTCTTTTAGCAGAAACTAATTAAAAGGATCAACAGCCTGAATTAAACCCTGAGCCAGATCCAGTAAACTATTCCTATCTAAAGGAAATTGAGGATGAGTAGATACATGCTTGGCCTTCGGTTTCTTTTTGGAAGGAAAAATGTAGCAACCATGTTACTAATGGCTTCCCCAGGGATTGGCACAGCATGCATTCTGACAGAACAGGGAAGCCTTCCCTGTTCCCTCTCCCAGGACCGGCAAGAGCGTCTCTCCATTGCCCACTGAGAGGACTCCAACAGCCACAGAGGAGGGGCTAACTTCCAGTTCAAAGCGGCAGTAGGTGTGATACCAGAGGGATCTGGGGTAAAAGATGAGTGGGGTCAGAGGTACAGCAAATGTCCACATCAGAGTCACGCACCTGAGATTGAGGCAAATTGCTAGGATGTTGTGGTGGCAACAGCTGTTTCCTTACTTTTCTATTCCTTTATCTGGAAGAACTGTAACCTGTTCAATGGTCAAGTTAAAAATGGCGCCTCTTTCCCTGAGAAGACAAGCAGTAATTGTCGGTAAACACTACCAGTCCAAAAGAAGTTATTTTCTTGACAAAAAAAAAACACACAGTAAAAAGCACTTTAAAACACTACTGTCAGCCCAACAAAAGAAAACCCTGCACAATTTAATCACAGAAACACATTTTCAGTTTTTATACACTACTTTTAAACTGGCAGATAAAAACGAGTGCTCTGTTTAAAAGTACGTTTCTGTTTAAAGGTACGTTACAGTTTTGAGGCAGTCCATTAAAACAAAACACTTCTAGCTTTAAAATAACTTTTCTGAAGAGGAAAGTAGTAAAATATCAAAAGACAAAAGGAACAGAAACAGTATTTTTTTAGACCTTGACCAAAAAACCAACAAACATGTACACTGCTGGGGCTGAAGAACCATACACCGAAATTCACCACCGATGGTGTTAATGTAAATTCACAGCTCTTTATTATAACAAGACAAACCAATAATATAAAACAAATGGATTGACGCTAATGTGCTAATGTTTTCATCCTAACAATAGGACTTCATCAGAAAAAAAATTCAAAATGCTCTGTTCTAACATTTTATACAAGTTCCGGTTTTCTAAGTCATAACCTCCGTTTAACCACCGTTTTGTTAGTTGTACACTTAATTACACAACAAGTAAACTACATAAACATAATGAAATCAATGCCAGAAATTATAGAATATATACTAAATACAGTTGATTTCTTATATGTACAACAATAATAGAAAAACATATGAACATTAAAAAAATAAAAATTAAAAAAACTTCCCTTATGTTGTCCATTTACATACAGGACCCAGGACAATTTTGTATAATGAAAAAGAAAGCTTTTAAAAAAAAGAAAAAGAACCTTTTCTTACAAAACCTTTTTAATAAACTTTTGAAAACTTATTTAAAAAAACTTAAAAAAAAAAATGTTTAAGGCAGTGTTATGTACTACGCCCCCACACACACAAAACAGCCTAAGATATTAATATAGCATTCCATTTAGTTTAATAAGAATTAAGACTTATTTTAAAATCCTATGAATCATACCCTATCAGTTAGCATATAGTAATGTACATGAATTAAAAACAAATAGAATGAATATATAAAAAGAATAAAAACTAGAATTTGTTATAATGTAGCCGCTCTAATTTTGAGCATAAGGACAATAGATATATTATCATTGAGCCCTGGGGCCTTACTGGCATTTAAAACCAACTGCCAGTAAAGTTGCCTACACCCAGTTTCCGTCTACGATGGGCCTCCTCTAGAATCTTTGAGAATTTCCTCTCTCACAAAAAACTATATAATCAGCATATTCACACTGCGTTGCATATTTATAAAGAGCATTTGTATCATCTTTCCTTATGATGTCATAAAAATGTTTGTACATTATTTTCTTTAATATATGTTTAGTTTTACCAGTGTAAAACAATGGGCAAAATTTACATACGGCAATATATATTACACCTCTACTAATACAACTAAAATGTTGACTATTATATATGTATTTACCTCATGTGAAGATGTAAATATGATAAACATTTGCTATATGGGAATCGAAAACTGAGCACAAAATTCACATTTATATGTACCCACTTTCTTTTGATTACTTGTAAAAATATCTATTTCTTACCCTACAGTATAGTCTTCATATTTTACCCCTTCTACAGATAAAGATAATAGATTCTGAAAAAATCCCTGGGAGGTCCGAAAGCATATTCCAATTTTTTTTAACACTGTACTTTTAGTCAACTCTACATCTGTGTTTTAATTCATTATAAATGCATCAGTAAAATAAGAGATTTCTTCTTTATATTATCATACTTAGTATTCGTATTATCCTCTCCTATGTCATTTAAATTCATAATTATCTCCCCTTTTCCCAAAATAGGTGGGTATTAATTCTACCATCTTTCATCTCCTTTAAAATTCCATTTACTAATCTAGCATGGTATTTGCTTTCCAAAAATGTAATTTTTACTTTCACATTCTTTTATAAAATCCTTGTCATCAGAGACCATACATACCACCTCAATAAACTGACCCTTTACTATACTTTTTTCTGTTGTAAAGGGGGTTCACTTGTAAAATATGAATTAGAAAAGGTGAACCTCCTGTACACAGTGGATTTATACACTTTTTGGTGATCCAATTTATGCACGCTTATAATGCTTATAAAAATTTCAACATTTTGTAAATGGTGAATTTAAAATAAAATATCAACAAAATTAAGAAAATGAAGTCTTTTCCCCAAAGGGAACTATCTGCACAGCAAAGTAAAGCACAAACTGTCCGTCAATCCTCAAAAGCCTCAGTGGAGCTTACACTTTGGAGTCAGTAAAGCTCTGAAGGACTTTGTACCCAAACTTGTCTTAGTCATCTCAGCTCAAGATGCTCGATAGTTTGGCCACATGGAAGGTGCCCAAAAGCTTTGGAAGCTGAACAGATGTTATGTCTTGACAGGATATAACCCACATAGCTAAGGCTATAATGAAGCAGTGATCACTATGATGAACATCTTTAGTGCTTGACGTTACAAGGTGGGGGTAGGGTTGCTTGCTGAAGCATGTTCCTTGTGGAAATGAGGGGCTACCTAGCACAGTCAACCTACTGCACACCCAATTTTCTTAAGCACACCAAATTATGCACAACAGGTGGGGCATGTAGAAAAATGCAAGATCCACTCATAACTATTGCTCAATGATGAACTCTCTCCCTGATGATGAGGAAATAAATGGCCCGACTGGGACTGGTGGTGCAAAGTGTGGAAAAAATCATTATGCCAGATGCATCCAGAAATAAAACTCTAGTGCCACACATTTCATTTTCCACTATATTTATGGAATGGTATACCCACAAGTGTCCTTTTCAAGAATGACCCAGAAGCACTGTATGGTTAAGTGATTAGTCCAGTCACACAGTATGCAAAAAGAAGGTGGAAATCAATCCCTGGACTACAACCAGCAACTTATTAACAGCTCAGTGCCTTAATCCTCTAAGCTAACTACCAAATATAATAGACTTCTAATGGTTATTTCCATTTCATCATTTCTTCCTCCATTTCTTTCAATATTTCTCCTATGGTATAACCAATAGCATCTACCACACAGTACTACTGGTAATTCCCAGACATAAATTCAGTTATGGCATTCAAAGGTTCACTAAAGCATTTATATTATTTTATGTTGCATGAACCTTTTCTGTAATAAAGTGACATTCTGTTTTAATTTCTGTTTTAATATCATCGTATGTTTATGATGATACCTTAAATCAAGGAATATGGGTACCCATGCTGTCCTATAAAGACTGAGGAAGGAATATGGGTACCCATTCTATACTATACAGACTAACTGATGAATATTCTCTGTCTTAAACTTAACCACAGAACACTGCAGGGGAGTTTTTCTACAGCTCTTTAACATTAAATGATCACAGACGCCAAACATGAGGTTTCTAGAGCAAGGACAAAAGCAGCTTATTGCTGAAAACTATATATATTCTCAAAGAAAACAATAAAACCACTGCAATACTAACACATACACTTAAATCAAAACTGAAAAATATTACAAATGTTACAGTACTTGTTTTCATCCCTACACTAGACTGTAACATACCATACTTCCACAGCCACTTAATCAATTAGGTTTCAAAGCTTTTTTTCAAAGTTTCATAGGCCTTCCAAGGCCACTCAATCTCAATTATTTTCTTCTTGCTGGTATTCTCACTGAAGCAGCACCTACTTTTGCCAGGTGGACCATTTTGGTCAGTCTTGTAATAAAGTTGTAGAAACCCAGTAAGTCATCTGTGGGTAATACTGAGTCGCACTACTTAACATGCAGAAGGAAGTTTATTCCTGAGGTTTGGGAGGCGCTCGGCTATAAACCTAGCCCTCACTTGTGTTTTGTTTACCTACTGGTGAAGATTTAGATACCTGGTTCTAGAACTGGTGGAGCTACTGGACTTGCAGACAAACAGGAGGATCGGAACAATCAAATCTCGAATTGGTGGAGTCAGTGAGACACAGATCACCTTTCAAAAGTTTACAAGACAGTGAAAAAAGGGACAAAGCTTCCACTCTTGCTTGGTAGGTCAGGGACTTTAGGCAGATGATATTTTTAGTTAGCAACATTTGGGGTCTTTCTAATTGTTTGATATGCTTAATAAGATAAATCCCAAAGAGGGTGTTATATTTGATAACTGGCCTGATCAATGCTGAGTATAAGAGTTATAATCTCTCTAGACCTTGAAGATGTTAAGTATTTCCTGACAACCACTGTTACATGATGGTCAAAAGACAAAGAGCTATCAACCTAATTACCTAACTACATTTTTTAAATAATTTGATGAAAACCCTTCTTCCAGTGTCAAGATATTCCATGAAGCACTTACTGAGATTGAAACCAAAAAGATAATCAAGGATCCAAAACAAATAATAATAATACAGCTCCTGATGTCTATTCAGTTGACTTTTACAGTCTTTTTAACTGTTACTTACAGTTGTTATATATTTATAAATTACTTCAAACAGCATTTCTGATGTGAACATTTAAATCAACTGAAAAATTTAGCAATTCATAAATGCAGCAAAGATGTTTCTGATCTAACTATTCACGAAACATGAGTATTAAATCTAAAGCCTAGTGTGACTCACCTGATCAAAAAGGTGCAAATAAGTAAACAATTTTAAAACTACATGAAACCTTACCAGCTAACAGGCTTAAACCAGTTACACCTTATATTACATCTCATTTTCATTCAGGTTTTACTACAGCTCAACAAATTCAAGACTAAAAAACTACATCAGAATTGTTACAGTTCAGAAAAAAAGAAAATTGTTATTGTTGTTTTATTATTATTTTGTTATATCAACAGATGCTTTAAAACCACATGATGAAAGCAATTACATTTTATTTGAGTTATTAAAGAACATGTTCATCTACTTTTAAATATATTAAATTATGGGTGACTTCCAAGATATTCCCAAACACAGCAAGCAAAGTACAGTTGTGTACACTTACCATAAATGTAGATATTCGCGTGTATTCACTGTTGCAGTCATTACATTTGGGCAATCTGCTGTCAGGTTGCCCTCAGTTGACCTGAATAATAAAATCTTGGGGCCTGCATCGGTTGCTGTCTCCTCTTCCATGACGTCAGGTCATCAGGGGTATAAAACATGCAGCCAACACCATTTTATTCAGTTTTTCTTGCCCCAGATGTCAGGTGCCCCCCAAATGGGGAGCAAATATCTATATATAAATATATATATATATATATATATATATATATATATATATATATATATATAAACAAACAGAAATATATGTAAATGCATTTTTAGCAACATAAACTTTACTTTCATCTAAAAGCAAATACACCACAAAGGTTTTAGTATATAGTGAAGGAAAGAAAAGTTATAGAAAAGGGGGATAGTGGGTAGGTAACCCGGACTGCAACAGTGAACACACACAAACATCTACATTTATGGTAAGTGTACACATCTGTACTATGTTCTTCATGTTTCACTGTTGCAGTCATTACATTTGGGTAGAATCCCAAAGCTATGGATGGGAGAATGGAACTAAATAGCATTAGGAGCGGCTATAAGGCCCTGCAGAACTGCAGTGGCACAGCCTGCCCTGGATTTGGAGTAGAGAGGCAGATGATAATGTTTTGTGAAGGTATGAACAGAGCTCCAAGTAGCAGCCTCTAGAATGTCTTTGGTTAGAACCCCTCTGAGAAAAGCTGCTGAGTTAGAGGCATCCCTGGTGGAATGCGACCTGATCCCCTTGGGCACAGGTTTACCATGGTGCAAGTAGCAGAAATGAATGCAGTGGCTTATCCACTTAGAAATAGTCTGCTTTGATATAGCCTTCCCCTCTGACCCTGCAAGCAAATGCTATCAGTAGTTGCTCAGACTTCCTTAGAGATATGGTCCTGTTTAAGTAGAATCTTAGTTGGTTGTGTGCATCCAATGAATGCAGAATCTGCTCCCCCTTGTTCTGTGGATTTGGGTAAAATGTTGGCAGGTGAATTGTCTGGTTAAGAGCCACACTGGATACCACCTTAGGCATAAAAGAAGGATTGGTCCTGAGGGATAACCTGTCCGGGTAAAATGTAATAAAAGGCTCCACAGCCATGAGAGCCTGTAGTTCTGAAACCCTTCTTGCTAAAGTGACTGCCAAGAGGAAAGCTGTTTTCCAAGATAGAAATTTTATATCTGCAGTAGCTGCTGGTTCAAAAGGAGGCAGGGTGAGGTTTTCCAGCACAAAGTTGAGGTCCCATGCAGGAGTTGGTGATCTTCTGGGAGGCCTTAAATTTTTGGCCCCTCTAAGATACTGTTTAAGCAGAGGATGAGAAAAGAGGGGGGCTCTGTGTTATAATGAGCCGAGATGGCAGAGGCATGCATTTTTACTGAAGAAAGCATCTCAGTCAAATATTGTAAAATCTGAGGAATATTGGGCTTTGCTGTGTCCGTTCCTTGTGCTTGGTTCCAAACACATAATCTCTTCCATTTATCAGCATAAGATTTTCTAGTACTAGGCCTTCTGGCTTCCAAAATGACATCCGTCACAGATTTACTGAGAGGTGTTGTTTGAATAATTAAACGATCAGCCATGCTGCAAGGTTCAGAGTTTGGAGTTGAGTGTGCAGAATTTGATTGTTCTGCTGAGACCGTAGATGAGGTTATTTGAGGCAAGTACCAAGGAGGAAGTTGAGACATATTCCTTAGAATTGGGTACCAGCGCTGGCGAGGCCAGTCCGGAGCAACTAGGATCATTTTGGTTTTTTCCTCCCTGACTTTTAGTAAGACCTTGGAGAGAAGAGACAGGGGGGAAAGGCATAGACTGATAGGTTTTTCCAACTGAAGGATAGGGTATCTACTTTCCATGCTTTTCTGTGATAAGTTCTTGTGCAGAATTTGTCCAGCTG
Source organism: Protopterus annectens (assembly GCF_019279795.1). Taxonomy (NCBI): domain Eukaryota; kingdom Metazoa; phylum Chordata; order Ceratodontiformes; family Protopteridae; genus Protopterus; species Protopterus annectens. The sequence continues at coordinate 282,289,781 of NC_056748.1, forward strand.
ATAATTTTGGGGAGAGGCAAATAGATCTATATCTGGGCTTCCCCATTTCTGTGTTAACATGCTGAAGATTTGTAGATCCAGTTTCCATTTGTGCGGGTCCATAAGATTTCTGCTTAGGTTGTCTGCCAGAGTATTTTGTTTTCCTGGCAGGAGCTGAGCTTGAAGATGTATTTGGTAAGTCAAAGCTGGGTTCCACAATGTCATGGCTAGTCTGCAAATGGAGTAGGAATGTGTACCCCCCTGCTTGTTTATGTACCACATAACCATGGTGTTGTTCGTCTTTATCAGTAGTTGTCCTGGATGAAGTAAGTCCTTGAAGGCTGTCAGAGCATTCTGAACAGCTAGCATCTCTTTCTGGTTGATATGCAGATGCATTTGTTTTGGGATCCATTTGCCCTGAATGCATCTCCCCGCCAGGTGGGCCCCCCGAGCATAGTCTGATGCGTCTGTAGTTAGGGATTGGGTGGCAGGGGGTAGAGTGAATGACAGTCCCTTGTTTTGGTGACATGTCTCTGCCCACCAAAGAAACTCCTGTTGTAGGCAGGGAATGAGCGGAATCATTGTTTCCAAACTGTGACAATATTGACTCCATAAACTTTTTAGGTACCATTGTAGTTTCCTCATATGCAGTCTCGCATATGGAATTAGTAGAATGCAGGATGCCACGAACCCTAAAGCCTGCAGAATTTGTCTTACAGATAACTGGGTTTTTGTTGTCATTTGTCTGAAGTATGTTGTCAGTTGCTTTGTTTGTCTGGCGTAAGGTAAGTCATCCGGGTAGTTGTATTCAAGCTTGCATCCAGGAATGTAATTATTTGAGAGGGTACCAGTTGGGATTTCTTTTCGTTTATTGTGTACCCGAGGCATGTTAGAAGCATTTTTACAAATGCCAGATGTTGAAGAAGAGTGTCCTTGTCCTCTGCTTGAATGAGACAGTTATCCAGATAAGGATAAATTTGTATGCTTCTTTGTCTGCAAAATGCAATTACTGGTGCCAGGCACTTTGTAAAGACCCTGGACGCAGTAGATAAGCCAAAGGGCAGTGCAGAGAATTGGTAATGCAGAAAACCTGCCTTGAAGCAGAGGTATCTTCTGCATGATTCCCTTATTGGGATATGCAGGTATGCCTCTTTTAAGTCTAGAGTCACTAACCAAGCATTCTTGCCCAGCATAGGTAGTAGCTGTTGTAAAGTCAGCATTTTGAATTTTGGAATGTCCAGGAACGTGTTCAAAATCTATAAGTCCAGTACTGGATGCCAGTCATTGCCTTTTCTGGGTACCAGGAAAAGTCTGGAATAAAAACCTTGTCCTTTTTCCTTTTCTGGTACTGGTTGAATAGCCCCCATATCCATGAGGGACATAACTTGTTTCTGAGTCTCTGCCCAATGATTTTGTGGAAGATCTGGCCAACCATTTGCAATTGTTAAAGTATGGAAATGAAATCTGTACCCCTGGGATACTATGTTTAATACCCACTTGTCCTAGGTAATTAACTACCAATTTTGAGCATGAAGTGCTAGTTTTCCCTCCAAGGGGGCTGCCAAAAGAAGTGCTTGGTGAAGGTAGAGGGAAGGCATTGAGACTGCTTACTGTAGGGTTGAGCTTTGTTTCCTCCTGATTTGGAGGTGGACGCACCCCATTGCTTTGACCTGTAAGAACCTTGTGATTGGTATCTGGAGCCTTTTGAGCACCTGGATTTGCCTTGTGAGGCTCTGTTGGACACAGGAAAGGACCAGTTTTTAGTAGGCCAGTGCCTACTGAACCTGGGTGGCTACACTTGCAAGAAATATTTTACAGTTTGCATAGATTTAGCTTTGTCTTCCACTTTCTTTAAAACCACTTCTGCCTTATTACCAAACAGAGTATCATGCTGCAAGGGGGCATCCAACAATTTAGCTTTAACATGATCAGGCAGAATTTGCTCCTTGAGCCAGGCATGCCTTCTAATCACAGATCCAGTAACTGCGGCCCTGCAAGAGGCCTCCAAAGAATCAAAACCACATTGCAAAGTATGCTTTCCAACCTGTTCTGCTGAATGCAATAATTCCTGTAATTATTTATTTTCCACACAATCAGAAATCAACATCATTTTCTGTTTCAGTAAGCCCATAACATGCTGTTGATATTTAAGCATATGAAACTGGCAGTTTAAGGCCCTGACTGCCAAGGTTGCAGACGTATAAACCTTCTTTCCCCATCTATCCAACACCCTGGAATCTCTATCAGAGGGGGTAGGATTTTTGGCTGCAGAGGCCTTTACACCCTTGGGACCCTGTGAAATAGTCTCAGGATCAGCAGCCGGATTTTTGAATAGAAATTTGTGGGAGTCAGGAACCCTGTAATATCTGTCTGGCTTACTAGGAGCCGGAGGTATGGAATCAGGAGCCATGCTTGATTCCGAAAACACATCAACAATGTCTAATACAAGAGGTATTGCCAAAGGCCTATGTCGAGGAAGAAGGAAATCCCTAAGCCTCTTTTTTGATTCAGAGAAGTCCTGACTCTCCCATTGAAAATGTTCCCTTAAAGTATGCAAAGTTTCTCTAAAAGAGTAATCCTCAGGAGGAGATGCAGATGAGATGGATTCTTCTGCATCAGAATCCTCATAGGGTGGAATAGAAAATTCCTGATCAGAAGAGGAATCAGAAGAAATGGAAACCTGATCTGAAGATTCATAATCAGCGCCTTGCCTAGGCCTCTTAGCGGGGGGGGGGGGGTTGGGAACCCCTAATCAAGGTAATTAAGTCCTCAGCCATTTTGATCATCTGTTTTTTAGGCATAGGGGCCTGAGCACGTGGCTCATGCATCAGTTTTTTAGACATAAAAAAAGTTTTTGATCTTGTTTTTGAGGCTGGCGTTGGTTTAATATAAAAATGTTGAGGTCTGAAAACACCCTCAGAAGCCGGTGCCTGCTCAGCAGCTCCGGACCCATCCAAGGGAGAGACATCCGCAGGTTCAATACTCTGAGAATCTCGTGGCATACCGGGCTCTGAATGGGCCTCGGTAGAGGCCTGCGACTCAAAAGTAGCGGGTATCAGGGGCTGCGAAAGCGTCTCACTGAGTACCGGCAAACCGGAGACTGGCTTGGGAGAAGCTTCAGAGTCGGTTTTGGAGCTCGACGGTCTGTCTCTGTCTTTTTCTTTGTGCTTTTTGTGAACTCCGGTAGTCGGATTGCTAACCGACATTTCAGGATAATTAAATCTTGATCCAAATTATTTAGAAGCAAAAATATACTGACGCTTAATAGTGTGTTGGTTAAATCTAGCACAAAACCGACAGCAATGCACATTATGATCTGGGCCTAGGCAAGGAATACAGTACAAATTAAAATCCTTATGAGATATTTGCTTCCCACAAGTAATGCAATTATTAACTTTTACTGACATTGGTAAGGAGCAAGAAAAAGTTTCCCCAACGGGGTACTTCGCTTTAGTTTGAAGACTTTGGTTCTGAAACTTGAATGCGAAAATTTCAGGAGTCGACCGACTGGCACTTGCGAACCGCTTCTGCTTTGGGCACCACGAGGCAAGAAAAACTGAATAAAATGGCGTCGGCTGCATGTTTTATACCCCTGACGACCTGACGTCATGGAAGAGGAGACAGCAACTGACGCAGGACCCAAGACTTTGTTATTCAGGCTGACTGAGGGCAACCTGCCAGCAGATTACCCAAATGTAATGACTGCAACAGTGAAACACAAAGAACATCCAGGTACCACAGCACAGTAATCCACACTAGCACCTCTGTCAGGCGAAGCAATAAAGCCACGGATAAAATCTTCAGTGAACACTTGTTTAATTAGCAGATTTCAACAGCTGCAGAATCACCAGCACCAACACAAAACACAAACGTCTTAAAGACTCCGTTTTTGTTTGATACACTTCATCAGATGTGGGCCATCTACCACAGTTCTTTAGCTAATCAGAGGACCTAAATACCAACACCATTTTTTATACTGTTAGGTTTTATGTTTATACATGTTCTCGGTCTGCATTTATGAAGTATAAGTTACTTTGTATAATACAACACAATTTACTTTTTACAGTGGATCATGATTTAGTTTTTAATTAGCTTTTTATACATTTGTAACATATGTACATAAATTTATACTGAAATTTATACTTGTGATTGTAATGTTATACTATACAACTGACATATAAAGGGTTAATTCAATGGGATATATTTTTGAATTAATTGGTTGACCAATGGAGTGAAATCAACTAGTATAACAAGTGTAAGCTTTACGTGGCAGATGATTCTGATGAGGTATCCCGAGTGGCGATGAAAGCGCTTAATCTACTTTGTTCTTTGTTTTATTAAAATGTGAAAATTTGACATAGCAGCCATTTTCATTTTGGTGGAAAAAAGTACAGTTTTGTACCTACCATAAATGTAGATGTCCGAACTGGATAGCATCTGCAGTCATAACAACTGGGTTGTCCTGTCGTCAGGCAGCCCTTCGGTCGGCCGGATTCCAAAGTCTGGGTCCGGCTTCGGCTGATGTCGCACTTCACCCGACGTCATCTCTGCTGGTCTTCGGGTATAAAGGCATCAGCCGACGCCATTTTCTTCAGTGTTTCTTGCCCCAGATGCCAGTTGCCCCCTTGGAAGGCTATGAATTTGGATAAATGCCAATGTATGCAGACAAGGTAGCAGGCAATCACAAAAAATAAGTATGTATGTACATATATACAAACAAATACACCATAAGAGACTCCCCCCCCCAGCTAGCTATTAGGAAAGTAATCACCCTAGGAGTACCCCAGAGGGGAAGGAGGGTGGGTAATCCTGACTGCAGATGCTATCCAGTTCGGACATCTACATTTATGGTAGGTACAAAACTGTACTATGTCCTTCATGGATGCATCTGCAGTCATAACAACTGGGTAGAATACCATAGCTAAACTAGGGGTGGAGGAAGAAAGGATTATGGTGTAGTTAGGATCCCTTGCAGTACAGCAGTGGCAAACCCTGCTCGGGATCTAGAATATATAGGTAAATTATAATGCTTGGCAAATGTATGCACGGAGGTCCAAGTAGCCGCCTCAATAATGTCCTTGGTTGCCACTCCTCGTAAGAAAGCTGTGGTAGTGGCTGTAGCTCTTGTTGAATGAGGTCTTATGTTCTGTGGCACTGGTTTTCCATGGTAGGAGTAACAGAATCTTATGCAATTTCCTATCCATTTGGAGATTGTCTGTTTGGATATTGCTTTTCCTTCCCTTCCTCGTGCATAGGCCACTAATAGTTGGTCAGTTTTCCTGTTACCTTTGGTTCTGTCCAGGTAGTAGCGTAACTGTCTATGTACATCCAAGGTATGCAGTAGCCTTTCCCCTCTGTTCTGTGGGTTGGGAAAGAAGGTCGGTAGGTGGATTGCCTGGTTTAAGGACACTCTGGATACCACCTTTGGCATAAATGTAGGATTAGTTCTCATGGACACTCTATCTTGATGGAAGATCAGGAAGGGTTGTACTGCCATTAAGGCCTGGAGTTCTGAAACCCTTCTTGCTGAAGTAATTGCCAGGAGGAAAGCAGTTTTCCAGGATAGGTGTTGAAGATCCGCTGTTCCTGCTGGTTCAAATGGTGGGAGTGTCAATTTTTCTAGTACAAAATTTAAGTCCCATGCTGGTAGTGGTGGTTTCCTAGGAGGTTTTACATTCTTGATGCCTCTGAGGAATTGCCTGAGTAGAGGGTGCGAGAAGACAGGTGGATCAAAACTGTATTCTGCAGAAATAGCTGATGCATGTATCTTGATGGAGGAATAGGACAGGCCTGTGTGAAGAAGCTCTGCCAAGTACTCCAGGATGTTAGCAATGTCTATGTTTGACACATCTTTTCCTCTTTCCGCACTCCAAATGGCAAACCTTTTCCATTTTCCTGCATAGTTCCTTCTTGTTGAAGGTCTGCGGGCTTCAAGTATAATGTCTTTAACCCTTTGGGATAAGTCTGGGTTAGTTGCTCTTAAGTGATGTTCCAGGCAGTTAGCTGTAAGGTTTTTAGGTTTGGATGCAGGATGTTGTAGTTGTTCTGAGTTAACATCAAAGGCATCAGGGGTATTGACCACATTCTCCCCTGAGACATGCTCCTCAGCAAGGGATACCAGTGTTGTCTTGGCCAATTTGGAGCTATTAGAATTATCCTTGGTCTTTCCTCCTTGATTTTCAGCAGTACTTTGTGCATCAAAGGAAGAGGTGGGAATGCATAAGCTGTCAGGCCTTTCCAACTGAATGAAAGGGAGTCCACCTTCCATGCAAGAGGGTGACACGTCCGTGTGCAGAATTTCCTTAGCTGGTGGTTGAGTGGGGATGCGAACAGGTCTATTTGTGGCATTCCCCATTTCCTTGTAATGGCCTTGAAGATGTCCGGGTGCAGCATCCATTCGTGCGCATCCGAGGTGGTTCTGCTTAACATATCTGCTAGGGTATTTTCCTTTCCTGGCACAAAGGTTGCCTGTAACTGGATGTTGTAGTTCAGAGCCATGTTCCAAAGTTCCATAGTCATTCTGCATAGGGGGTAAGAATGAGTGCCCCCTTGCTTGTTGATGTACCACATGACTGTGGTGTTGTCTGTCCTTATCAATAAATGGCCTTCTTTGAGGAAAGGCTTTAATTTCTGGATTGCTAGCTGCACTGCCAGCATTTCTTTTTGGTTTATGTGCAGGTGCATCTGGTCTGGAGTCCACAATCCTTGTATGCATTTGTCCAGCATGTGTGCCCCCCAGCCTAGGTCTGAGGCGTCCGTTGTGATGGTCTGGTTCGCTTGACATTTGTGGAAGGGCAAGCCTAGGTTTGCCTGGCATGCTTGGGCCCACCATAGGAATTCTTGTTTCAGGCATGGGATTAGTGGGATTTCGGTTTCTAAGCTGTGCCTGTGTTGAGACCATAAGTTTTTTAGGTACCACTGTAGTTTTCTCATATGCAGTCTGGCATGAGGAATCAGGATTATACATGCTGCCATGAATCCCAAGGCCTGCAGTACTTTTCTTGCTGTTAGTTTGTTCTTTTTTGTTAATGCCAAGAAGTAAAGAGGGAGCTGTTCTTGTTTTTCTGCAGTCAGGAATGCCATTTGTTTTACTGTGTCCAATTCTGCACCCAAGAATGTTCTTGTCTGGGATGGTATGAGTCTTGACTTTTTTAAATTGACTGTGTTTCCCAGAGCTTGTAGCAAGCGAATGACCCTTTGTAAATCTGTTGTCAGCTTGTCTCTGTTGTCCGCTTGTAACAGGCAGTCGTCCAGGTATGGATAGATTTGGATTCCCTGTAGCCTGCAATAAGCGATTACTGATGCCAGGCATTTTGTGAATACTCTGGGCGCAGTAGATAAGCCAAAAGGCAATGCTGAGAATTGATAATGCTCTGATCCTGCAAGGAATCTGAGGTATCTTCTGCAATTTGGTCGGATGGGGACGTGCAGGTATGCCTCCTTGAGATCTAGAGTCACCAGCCAACACTCCTTGCCCAGCATGGGAAGAAGTTGCTGTATGGTCAGCATTTTGAATTTTGGAACGATGAGGTATGTGTTTAAGACGGACAGGTCGAGAATGGGCCTCCAAGCTTTTTCTTTTCTTGGGACTAGAAAGAGTCTGGAGTAAAATCCTTTGCCCTGTTGATTTAATGGTACTCTCTCTCCACAGCTCTCATCTTGATTAGGTGATCTACCTGGTTCAGAGCTTCTGTTTTTTGCGTTGGAGGTAAGTTTGGCATTCCTCTTTTTACTGGTAAGGTGTGGAAGTGGAACTTGTAGCCTTGGTCTATGGTCTTTAAAATCCACTTGTCTTTTGTGATATAGTGCCAGTTTTGAGAAAATAAGGTTAACTTTCCGCCTAAAGGTGCTGCTATTTGCTCTCTGGTAGGCGGTGTCAGAGCCAAGTCACTGTGATTGCCCTGTTGCAGTGGCAGTGGCTGTGTCAGTGCCTCGCTGGTTATTACCTTGCCACTGTCGTCCTCTGTAGGCACTTCCTCTGGATTGGTTTCTGCCTCTAGAGCGCCTATACTTGCCTCTTTGGTTTTTTGAGGTGTCTGGAAAGGACCAATTTTTGGCAGGCCAGTTTCTGCTAAACCGAGGGGGCTGAACCTGTAAGAAATCTTTAACTGTTTGTACAGATTTCGCCTTCTCTTCCATTTTCTTTATTACTTCTTGAGCAGAGGTACCAAACAGACTACCCTTATCCATAGGAGCATCTAACAGCTTTGCTTTTACATGATCTGGTAGGACCTGCTCCTTCAACCATGCATGCCTTCTTATCACTGTGCCAGTCATGGCTGATCTAAATGAAGCCTCCAGTGCATCATAGCCACATTTCAAAGAATGGTTACTAACCTGCTGTATGTTATTCACCATTTCTAAAACATATTTCTTATCTAAGGGTTCTTCAGATGAAAGTTTCTTAGTTAACTGATCAAGCATAAACTCTTGGTATTGGATCATGTGAAACTGACAGTTTAAAGCCCTAGCTGAGAGAGTGGCAGAGGTGTAAACTTTTTTGCCCCATCTCTCTAATGACCTGGACTCCCTTTCAGAAGGGAGAGGGTTCTTTGTAGAGGTCGAAGCTACTGCCTTAGGCCCCTGGGAAATAGTCTCAGGATCTGCAAGAGGGGCCTTGAAAAGGTGGTGATGAGTGTTAGGTACCCTGTAAAATCTGTCTGGTTTGGCAGGGGCTGGAGGCAAAGAGTCAGGTGCAGTGCAAACATCATTAAATGCGTCATCCACAACAGGCAAAACTGGAGGTATAGCTAAAGTCCTGTGTTGCGGTAGGTGCAGAAAGGTCTTAAGCCTTTTTCTTGAATCTGAGAAATCCTGACCTTGCCATTGGAATTGCTCTCTCATGGCATGTAAGGTTTCTCCAAAAGAGAATTCCTCTGGTGGAGAGGCAGATGGGATGGACTCATCAGAGTCTTCATAAGTGGACAAGGGAGCCTCTGGCTGGTCTGTAGTGTCTGAGTCCTCCGAGGGATCATCAGAGCACTCCTGCTGGGGTGGCTCTGTCCTAGGTCTCTTTTCTGGAGGCTGAGAGGCCCTGTCTGGGTGAGATTGGGATCCCCTAATTAAGGAAATCAAATCCTCTGCCAAGGTAAGCATTTGAGAACTCGAAGTGTGTCTATGTGAGGGGGCCTTAGTAGGGACTGTTTTAACAGTTTTGGCTGCTTTGGCCCTGGCAAAGGCCTTTATAGACATGGCTGCAGGAGGCCTAGCAGCACCACGTGCTGGGGTAGAAACATCCAAAGGGATGGTGTCAGTAGAAGCCACAGTAGTAGGCAAAATTTCAGAGGCCGATTCAAGTAAAGTAGCAGGAGCCTCGGTAGTAGTCATGGATTCGGCTGAAGATTGACCGGTTTTCTCGGTTTCGTCCGAAACCAAGACACTCGCGGTTTGCCTACCCGTGGTTTCGGCCGAAACTGCGGACCGCGAGTGTCGGTCCTTTTCTTTGCGTTTTTTAATTATTTGGGTAGTCGGAGGATCCGACGGCATAATGTATGCAAAATCTGAGCCGAAAAACTGTTCAGCAAACTCCGACCGACGCCTAAGCGTTCGTCGGTTGAAGGAAGCACAGGCTAAACAGGCAGCTACGTCGTGGTCTGGGCCTAAACAAGGTAGGCAGTAAGAGTGGAAATCTTTATGAGGTATTTGTTTCCCACAGGTTAAACAATTACTAACTTTTTCTGACATCGGCTGAGGTAAGAAAGAGTCCCCAACGGGGTACTTAGCTTTAGAAGTCTTCGAAGTAGTATTCGGTAGTAGGAATCTCTGGATCTGACTGACCGGCACTTGCGAACAGCTTCTGCTTCGGGCGCCACGCGGCAAGAAAGACTGGAGAAAATGGCATCGGCTGATGCCTTTATACCCGAAGACCAGCAGAGATGACGTCGGGTGAAGTGCGACATCAGCCGAAGCCGGACCCAGACTTTGGAATCCGGCCGACCGAAGGGCTGCCTGACGACAGGACAACCCAGTTGTTATGACTGCAGATGCATCCATGAAGGACATCTAGATCCTTGTAGAAAAAGTTCTGTTCCAGTATTGATGGTAAGGGAGCAGAAAAGGGGCCCAGTCCCTTCAATAAGCCCCCTCCCAAAAAAAAAAATCCTCTCCACTTACTTTTACAAATCTTCATGATAGATTGTTTTTGAGAAGAAGTAATTATGTGAACTACCTCTACCTGAGGAGACAGCATGGCATTGCAAATTGGAGAAACCATGTGGTTAATTTTAGGGCTTGTAGGTCTGGTAGAGGCATCCTGGATGGGTGACTCAGAAAACCTGGATGGATCCAGCACCCAGGGCAGGTGTAGCAAATGAGGGGGGAACCAAACCTCCTGGGGCCACAACAGAGCAATGAGGATTACATTTGTCTTGTACCTCGTGGCTTGCAGAATGAATTTTGTCTGGATGGGTATTGGTGGAAATGCATAGAGCAGAACCAGGGGGCAGTTGTCAACTACAGCATCTCTTAGTGACTGCCCCTATGGAAGAATGAGGACAAACTGACTGGCACTTGTTGTATAGGTATGAGCAAAGAGGTTGCAGCAAGGTTGACCCCAGTGACTGAAAATCTCCAGTGCTACTATCTGGTTGAGAAAACTTGAGGCAACAGACTAACCTGTTCAGTTTGTCTGGGTTTGTGCATTCCTATCAGAAAATGGTGGGAATACATCACCCAGTGCCATACTCTCATAGCCTCCTGACAAAGTGGATATGATCGTGTTTTCCTTTGTTTGTTGACGTACCACACCACTGACATACGGTCTCTGTCTGGATGACTATCTCACTGCAAAGCAAGGACAACTGCTCTCATTTCCAAGATGTTGATGTGAAGATTGGCCTCTACAGGTGACCAAGTTCTTTGAACAGTCTTCCCTTCGAAATGTACCCCACACCCTAGAATGGAAGCATCCATAGTTATCATGGCCTGAGGAGTTTGGTGGATAAAAGTGTCTCCCCTCTGTAACTAATAGGGAGGTTATACAGCACTTTATATGTTCTCTGCAGACTGGAATGAGATGAACTTATGCATGGAGTGGTTGAACACTAACTACAGGATTGAGAGAGTCTACTGTAACACCCTCATGTGGTATATCTCATTAGTGGAACTGAAGTGATGACAAAGCCAATCACAACTAACAAATGAAGAATTAATCTTGCTTGTGGATGAGGATGTTGAATTACCTGAGACGCTACCAGTCTTAAGGTAATTCAGCATCTTCATCCACAAGCAAGGAAGCTGAATTACCTGAGTAGCCACCAGTCTTGAGGACCGCACACTTGCTTCTGGGAGTTTGGCAATTTGTAGAATGGAATTGCTAATGACAGCACACAAACTTTATCTGCTGAGAGGGAAACAGTTGGCTCTCTGCATGATTTACTGTGATCAAGTTTTTTATGATTAATTGTATAATTGTTAATTGAATAATTTGATTATTTTATTGATCAGTGTATAAAAATGTTTGAAAATTAACTGTGGTTATTCTCCTGGAAGGCGAAGGCCGAGGCGCTAGGGACTTGTGTGCAATAAACCTTTGGTGTTGGATCCGTGGTCGTTGTTTTTGGAAATATTTTGCTTCTTTTGTTGGTAGTTCTATGATTTACTGTGATCCCTAACAGGTCTGCGAGACAAAGTAGTAGTTCTTGTTGTTGTTATTCAAGTAGATCCCTGGAAGTAGCATTTGAAAGCCCATCATCTAGATATGGGAAGACCTGGATCCCCTGCAGTTGGAGATGATATGCTACCACTGACATAATCTTGGTGAATACCCAGGTGGCTGTGGTGGGATCGAGTGGCAGTGCTCTGAACTGAAAATGATTGGCTCTCAGCCAGAAACAGAGAAATCTCCTGTGCTGCCTCTGTATCTTTACATGACAGCACACATCCTGTAGATCTACAGAGCACATCCAATTGTCCTTCCTCAATAAAGGTAGTATGGACTTGTACCATGACCATCCAGAACTTTTTTTTTTTAAACACCTTAATTGAATTATCACTTGTGACACAGGCAAATTTACATTTACAGAAAAGAAATCAAACTGTATTAACAAATTAACATTATACTTCACATATATTGCTATACATCACATAACCTAAGCAGCGTTACAAATTGTTCAGTTCCTGCCCCCTTTCTTTTTTAAAGAAACATCTTTATTAAACCATCACTTACAACATAAGCAATCATACATTTATATAAATGAAAACAAACCACACAGACACAATCCTAGTTGCAAGCATTCTACATCACAAGACATACTGACACACTCCCAGCTGCAAACATTGTACATCACTTATTATGTACCCAATCATTTTCGGTCAAATATTACATAACTCATTTAAGCCCTGCCTTCTTTTAAACCTCATTCCTCCCCTGTATGTATTGTTCCCATAATTCCCATTTTCCTATGTAGTTTGCTCCTACCCTTTTCTAAAGATCTCAATTCCAGTTGTTTTATCTCTCTTACTATATTCACTACTTCTAATATAGCTGGTTTAGATTTTAATATCCATTTTCTAGTAATTGCTTTTTTGGCAGCCACCATAATTAGACACAGCAAGGCCTTACTATGTCTAGGCAATTCCAATTCTGTAACATAGCTCAGAAAAATCATCTCCCTCATCACACCAATCCACCCACCCAGCATCTAGGACAGTGCATCCTGCAGGGAATCCTCAATGTCCGCCAGCCCACCACACTCTCAGAAAATATATTCCCAGGTCTTTTTTCTTCCCGCCACATCTCCAACATGTGCTGTCTACCTGAGGAAAAATTCTCTGGAGTCTACTTGCGGTATAAAAATATCTATGTAAAAATTTCCAAGCAAAATTCCTAAATCTTCTCGCTTTTGTTGCATATTTTGCTTATCCAATCTCTCTTTTCAATCCTTTCTAACCTCCTCTAATTGATTACTGTAGTTGTACAATATTTTATATGCTCTACTAATTATTTTTTTTAACGGCAGCTTCTGATCTAGATTCTACTAAAAACTCTACCGGTGCTTGTCTTTCGTTTAAGACCCCTCCCCCCACTTCTTTCTCTTTGCCTATACTCTGATATCAATCCTTGATAGGAAATGCAATCTCTCACCTGCGGTGCTTGTCTTTCGTTTAAGACCCCCTCCCCCCACTTCTTTCTCTTTGCCTATACTCTGATATCAATCCTTGATAGGAAATGCAATCTCTCACCTGCAGTTCAAATAAAACTTTGGCCTCTTCCCATTCTACTACCTTTCTCTCTCTAGTTATTTGCTCCCAATACCTTGGTTCTTTTGCCAGTTTTCTCCAATAAATTCCAGCCCACTCTTGTCTATATCCCCAATTGTAGTCATCCCTATCGGCAGAATCTCCTTTCTCAATTCCCATGTTGGCTTAGTTCATAGATATAATATTCTGTATGATTAAAGGCCTGCATACAAAATCCCAGTCTCTCCTTGTTTCTTGAGCTTCCCCCTGTTTCAACATCATCTCCCTCCACTCTGAATTATAGTTTTCTGTTTGTGGTATGTATAGGACCCTTAACTGTGTAGCTCTGAAATATCTCTTCAAATGGGGTAATCCCAATCCACCCTGTTCTACTGGAAGAATCAGTTTATCCCACTTGACTCTTGTCATCTTCCCCTCCCAGATAAGTCCTTCAGCTCTTTAACAATTACTATCTACAGTCTGTCTCACAAATTGACTGAGATAGTTGAGGTCCAATATTGGCTAGAGTTACCCAGTCTTCTTTGGAACTAAAAAGAACCTGGAATAGACTCTGGTTCTAAATGGTCTGGAGGGACCCATTGGATGACTCTCTTCCACCAAATTTGAAGCTTCTGTTGTTGTAGATTCCAAATGATCCAGTGGAATGTTGTGAATCTTTAATCTCTTTTCTGGATGATACTAAAAAGGAATAGGGTAGGGTCTGGTGATTATCCTTTTAACACCCAGGAATCAGAAGTACTGTTTTTCAAGATTTGGGGGTATAAGGTTAAGCGCTCCCCGACTGTCGCCAGAGTGTGGCAGCTGGGTAACTCTTCATGGGTGCTGATTGAGTCTCTCTGTGAAAAAACACAGAAACCCTTGATTATATACTCCACCTCTGCCCTCTAGGATGAAGTCCATTCAAGTTGCCTCCACCTCAGGGGGACCTGATCCCAGAAATGCTGTGATGAAAACCCTATGATTTTCCCAACCACATTTTCTTACCACTCCTTTGATTCCTGGAATTGGATCTTTGTGGGTGGAGAAATGGATTCCTATGGCAGACAGGAGCAAGACAGTAATACCCTAAGTGCCTTTAACTCTTGGTCTGAAGAGTGAGGAACCATCAAAGGGGAGATTAATAAAGGATGCCTTGAAGTCTTCTCTGAAATTGCACAGCTGCATCCAGGGATGAAGCAGCATGGTAATACCTGTGCCAGCTGCTCTTGCTGTTTCATCTGATACATTGGATAGCAGGCACATGGCTACATTATAGGTGGTTTTCTAGGGTAAACATCTGGGTGTTCACGATTTTTAACATCTGAAGGCAAGTTACCCAAAAGAGACTTGGAACTCTACTTTGTCAAGTCCCTTTGAAAACAAGAAGCGTGCAAGGCAGTTCAGTGGTCTGAGTGCAAAGGTCACTAAAGCATATGCCAGTTTCCCTAGTCTGTCGAACGTCCTTGACTCCTTGGGGGATGGACAGAGGAACTCTACTCAGACAGTTCTTTCTTCATGGCTGCTGCTACTACCATGGCATCTATTGGGGTCCTTTTATCCAATGCTTTCCATCTGTCAGGGCTACTAAAATAATTTTTTTTTGGGGGGGGAGGATTGGTTCTATGACATCATGGTCCTTCCATTACCTCTGTGCCATAAGATCTATGAGGACATCTGGATGGGGAACCAGCCAGAATGCAGATAAGCCAGCCCTGAAAGCATCAAGAAACACAGATTCATCCGGCGAAAGGGTTTCAGTGGACCAACACCCCATCTGCTTCATCAATTTTAGGATGCCTCCAAAGGTGACGTCTTCCAGGTGGGATGGGGGATCCTTCATACTCACCAAAATCTCTCTCTTCAGTGACTGACTCAGGAGAGGAGTCTGTGTGTTCCGTTTGTACATGTGTTTTCTGGGAACATGCCTCTGGGGTTCTGATGAAGACAAGTTGGAATCAGAATGAGAACTCAAAAGCTGATTAGTCTTGAAGCTTATGGGTTCTGACTGTCTCTGTCGATCTTGATGAAAGGTATAAGGAACAGGTTCTACTGGGTCATGGGACAGATCTGAACTCACTGCATAATCCTGCTTTCTTGGCCTAGCCAAAACCCTTTACACAACCTCAAAAGATGCTATCGCAAGTGGAGCCAAGGAAGTGTTCTATCTGTCAAAGGACTCAGGAGCTTTCCCCATTCCAGTCGAGTCTCAGAGGAAGACCTCGGACCCAAGTTGTCAAGTGCTGAGGCCCTGAGAGTGAGAGATGACTCCAAGAACAGTTAAGGGGGAAAACTCTAACGCTAAAATCTCTACAAAATGACAAAGTGTTTATAGGGTAAGATGGGGATTTTTGAGTGAGGTTTTAAGGGAATGTGGGTTCCCCATGGAATGGATAGAAGTTATACTCAATATATACAAGGGCACAAAAATCTCTAATACAATGGATCTAATGAGAGGAAGAGGGCAGGGTTGCCCAGCTTCCACCCTTTTATTTGCAATTTATCTGCAGCTGTTGGTGCAGAAAAGCAGGCAAATAGATATAAAAGGATATTAATGGATAAATTCACAGCAAAGAACACCACCTTTGCAGATGACATTATCATGTATATTACATGACACTATCATGTATATTAAATATCCAGAGAAGGACCTAAAACGCCTTTTCAGGGAATTTTGGCAATTTGGAAAGAATTGCAGGGTATAAGATAAATTAAACTAAAACCATTGCTAATGACAAATTTTACTCCCACGCACGAGTCAGCACAGGAATACCCTTTTCAAAGGGTTACCAGAAACTGAGGTATCTAATAATGTGGCTTAGGCAGGACATGCAACAAGCATCCCATGAGAAGAATAAAATAATCCAAAATAATCTGAGGAAGTGCCAAATGCCACATGGAAGAAGATAGCAAAATACAGGCCATCAAGAGGATTGTAGCACCATTAACATTGTGTGCATGTGTGTGCCAATGCTACTTCTATGGTCCTGAGGAAGAACTATGGAGAAGGCTAGACGAATTAACGTTTGTCTGTGAGGCTAAGCTAGAAAACCTAATGCTACCAGTTCAAGGGGGGTAGGCCATGCTGAACCTGGAATTATACTGCAAGGTACCAGAGCTCAGAATAAGTATTATCTAAATGGAAGAATATAGGGAACAGTGGAAGAGATTAATCTGGACACAAGAATGCGACACTGGGAACAATAATCCCTATAATTATGTAAATGTATGGAAAACTTGACGGGGAGGTCCTGGAATATACTTGTAGAAGGCTCAGAAAAATACTGGAAATAAAATCTATAAGACCTTGGCAGACTTGGGTCCTACCGATAGGATATGAGGTAATTGGAGGGAAAGCGAATCCCATGAGACAGCATTGGATATCTTAATGAGAGGGAGCAAAAATATTTAGTCCTGGGGCAAATGGTAAGGGCAAGGGAGGTAAAAAGTTGGCAGTCTACAAAAATAAAATTTAATTCACAGAATGGGAACATAAACTACATGGGGTTAGAATCTGAATTTGGCAAACGTATAGGAAAAGTCCTGAACAAGGATGGCTGCCAACAACAGCTGAAGTATTAACAGAAACCAGATCTGAGTGCGACAAAACAAAAGGTGATAAGCAATACATACAGAACAGTACTAGAAGTGATAATCAGAGTATCTTAAACCTGGAGAAGAGTTGGGTCAGTGGGGGGTACTGGAAACCTAACAAAAGATGAATGGGAAAAAGTCTCCCAAGCCCTTAAGATGTGCTACCAAATCCAGGAAGTTTAGAATCTTGCCTGGAAATGTTTGCACAAGTAACTTTATATACTAAGATAAATAAAAATTTTCTCAAAAGCATCCAGGAAATGCTGGATATGTGATCAAGATAAACAAGGCACAACAGAGTAAAGTTTTTTGAGAATGCAAGGGAACACAGCAGTATTGAGAGGGATTGGGATTTTATGGTGACAAGCAGAGGGGAAAGAAACAGGTCTTATGGAAGATAAAGTTTTTACTAAGTTGGCAGGAAGGAGAATAACTAGCTATATCTCAGCACTTTTGTCGTTACTAATGATTTTAGAAGCTACAACTAAAGGAGAATCCTAAAATAATGGACGAGGGGGAAGGGCACTGGAAGTGAAGATCAATATGCAAGGATCTTGCAGGTTTTGAATTAAAAAGTGGAAAGGATGGGGAAAGACTGAGTAGTTAAAATATATATACAGGAATAAAAAAGAGGGTCGGATGCATTTTTAAAAGTATGATATTAAGAACAGATCTGAGACTGATTATGCAAACTGGAGACAGGAGAGGTACAATTCACTTGGAAATACCACATTTTAGGCTGTCTGTTCAGTGTAAATTATTCATCTATATTCAAGTTTTTGCTAAATGTTAAAATGAAAAGTTGACTAAAATAAATTGTAGAAACATCATTAATTGTAAGCATTAGCTAGCTGATGTATTACAGTTTGCTGTTACAATAACATGTTCTACACTGGAGGAGGTATTGTAAAATCACTGGTACAATCTGCTTGGTTGTGCCAAGCAGGGACGTCGGGAGGCATACTGACTGTACTCATTTCAGTACAGTTTATCTGGAGTGGGGGTAGAATCTGGCTGGCTGTAGGACCCGTGATTTAGCTACAAACCAATGGCTGCTGATTGGTCCAAAGACTCCCACTTTAGTTGCTTGAAGTTGAGAGAAAGAGCTTGTGCGTGAGTACGTGGTAGTCTGATTCCAACTCCAGTTCCACTTCACCTGCTTGCTTCGGTTATCTTTATATTTGTGTATTGCTGCAGCAGTCTAGAAATTTGTACCTGGGTAACCTGGCTGAATCATTTTATGTAAGTTATTTTAAGTTTTATATAATATCGCAATCTTCGCAGACTCAGAGACGCAGATGCAGACTAGTAAATTATCAATGAAGTGAACTAGTGGCAGTTGCTGATTTTTGCAACTTCGCAAAAACATTTGTTTTTTTTTTTTTTGGATTACATGCAAGCATGCTACTAGTAATTGCTGCTTTTATTATTTTCCTTGGCAAACAGCTTTCTTTAAAATCACATTTGCGCCTAGGCTAGCCCTGCCCTAGTGGGCGCCAAAAGTACAGCTGTGTACACTTACCATAAATGTAGATGTTCGAGTGTATTTACTGTTGCAGTCATTACATTTGGGTTAACTGCTTGCAAGTTGCCCTCAGTCGGCCTGATTAACAAAGTCTTGGGTCCTGCATCAGTTGCTGTCCCTTCTTAAATGATGTCAGGTTGTCAGGGGTATTAAACATGCAGCTGACACCATTACATCAGTTTTTCTTGCCCCAGAGGTCAGCTGACCCCCTAATGGGAAGCAATTAAACATAAAAGCACAAAGATATACCTCCAACAAAAAAGCAAGTACACCAAAAAGGCTTTTAAGCACAGTAAAGGAAAGTAGAGGTATAGCCAAAAGAAGTTAGAGGGCTGGAGGGAGGGTAACCAGGACTGCAAAAGTGAATACAGTGGAACATCTACATTTATGGTAAGTGGACACAACTGTACTATGTTCTTCGTGTTTCACTGTTGCAGTCAATACATTTGGGTAGATTCCTAAAGCTCTGATTGGGAGTAGGAGTTTAGATAGCATTAGGGCCAGTTATAAGGCCCTGCAAGACTGCAGTGGCAAAGCCAGCTCTGGATTTAGAGAAAATTGGCAAATGATAATGCTTGGTGAAAGTATGCACAGAACTCCAGGTAGCAGCTTCTAGGATGTCCCTGGTAGGGACGCCTCTGAGAAAGGCTGTAGAGGTAGATGCAGCCCTAGTGGAGTGAGGTCTGATCCCCTGGGGGATAGGTTTTCCATGGTGCTTATAGCAGAAATGAATGCAATGGCTTATCCATTTAGAAATGGTTTGCTTTGAAATAGCCTTCCCCTCTGCCCTTGCAGCAAATGCTAGCAGCAGTTGTTTAAATTTCCTTTGAGGTTTAGTCCTGTCCAAGTTGAATCTAAGTTGTCTGTGCACATCTGAGGAATGCAGTATCAGTTCCCCTTTATTCTGTGGATTGGGAAAGAAGGTTGGCAAATGAATGGACTGATTAAGAGCCACACTGGATACCACCTTGGGCATGAAGGATGGATTGGTTCTGAGGGACACCCTGTCCGCATGAAAGATGATGAAAGGCTGCACTGCCATAACGGCCTGTAATTCAGATACCCTTCTAGCTGAAGTGATTGCTAAAAGGAGAGCTGTTTTCAAAGAAAGAAATTTTAAGTCTGCAGTAGCAGCTGGCTCGAAAGGAGGTAGAGTGAGTTTCTCCAAGACAAAGTTAAGATCCCAGGCTGGGGTTGGAGCTCTCCTGGGTGGTCTCAAATTTTTGGCCCCTCTGAGGAACTGCTTGAGCAGTGGATGAGAGAAGAGGGGAGGTTCTGTGTTATAATGAGCTGAAATGGCTGAGGTGTGGATTTTAATGGAGGAAAAAGACAGGCCCTTGTGAAGCATCTCAGTTAAGTATTAGAAAATCTGAGGTAAATTGGGCATTGCTGTGCTCATCCCTTGAGACTGGTTCCAGGCACAGAATCTTTTCCATTTTTCAGCATAAGATTTCCTAGTACTAGGCCTCCTTGCCTCTCCGATGATATCCATCACAGGTTTGCTGAGGGATGGTAAAGGAGAGATTAAGTGTTGGAAGCTGAGGGTGCAGAATCTGGTTCTCCTGCTGAGACAGCAGGGAAAGAGTCTGAGGCAGGTGCCATGGAGATAACCGTGGCACACAGCGCAGGAGGGGGTACCAGTGTTGGTGCGGCCAGTCTGGAGCAATCAAAATCATCCTTGGTTTGTCCTGTTTGACTTTTAGTAGAACTTTGGAGAGCTGAGGCAGAGGGGGGAAGGCATAAACTGATAGGTTTTTCCAGCTGAAGGACAGAGCATCCACTTTCCAGGCTTGTTTGTGGGGAGTCCTTGTGCAACATTTGTTCAATTGGCAGTTCTGGGGAGAGGCAAACAGACTATATCTGGGCTCCCACATTTTCTTGTCAACATGTTGAAAAACCTTGGTTCCAGTTTCCACTTGTGTGGGTCCATGAGGTTTCTGCTTAGACCATCTGCCAGTGTATTTAATTTTTCTGGCAGGAATTGAGCTTGTAGGTGCACTTCGTAGCTCAAGGCTGTGTTCCACAATGCCTTGGCTAGTCTGCAGAGGGGGTAAGAATGTGTACCCCCCTGCTTGTTTATGTACCACATAACAGTGGTGTTGTCCGTCTTTATCATTAGTTGTCCTGAAGAATGTGGTCCTTGAAGGCTGTCAGAGCATTCTGTACAGCTAACATTTCTTTTTGATTGATATGCAGGTGCATTTGACTTGGGTTTCATTTGCCCTGAATGCACTTCCCTGTCAGGTGAGCCCCCATGCATAGTCTGATGCATCTGTTGTTAGGGTTTGGGTGGCAGGGGGTGGTGTGAAAGGTAGTCCCTTGTTTTGGTGGCAGGCCTCTGCCCACCAAAGAAACTCTAGGCGTAGGCAAGGTATGATAGGAATCATTGTTTCTAGGTTTTGAGAATGCTGACACCATCGTTTTTTTAGATACCACTGTAGTTTCCTCATATGCAGTCTTGCATATGGAATTAGAAGAATGCAGGAGGCCATGAACCCCAAGGCTTGCAGTATTTGTCTTGCAGATAGCAGGGTTTTTGTGGCCACCTGTTTGAAGTAGGTTGTCAAATGAATTTGCTTTTCTGGCGTGAGGTAAGCCATCTGGGAAGTTGTATTCAAGCTTGCTCCCAGGAATATAATTTGTTGACAGGGTACCAGGTGTGATTTCTTTTTGTTTATGGTGTACCCCAGACAAGTTAGAACCCTTTTTACAAAGGCCAGATGATTCAAAAGTATGTCCTGGCTTTCTGCCTGAATTAGACAATCTTCCTGGTATGGATATATTTGAATATTTCTTTGCCTGCAAAATGCAATAACTGGAGCTAGGCACTTTGTGAATACCCATGGAGCAGTAGATAAGCCAAAGGGCAGTGCAGAGAACTGATAGTGTGTGTAGCCTGCTTTGAAGCGTAGGTATCTTTTGCAAGATTCCCTGATTGGGATGTGCAGGTATGCTTCTTTTAAATCTAGTGTTGCTAACCAGGCATCTTTGCCTAGCATAGGAGGTAATTGGTGAAGAGTCAGCATCTTGAATTTTGGAATCTCCAAAAAGGTGTTTAGAGTAGACAGGTCCAGGATAGGACTCCATAAATTGTCTTTTCTGGGTACCAGGAAAAGTCTCGAGTAGAAACCTTGTCCCTTTTCCTCTTCTGGTACCAGTTGAATAGCCCCCATCCTTAAGAGAGAAAGTACTTGTTTTTGTGCCTCTGCCCACTGATATGGGGGTGGGTCTGGCCACCCACTTGGTGTTGGTAGTGTGCGGAAGTGAAATCTGTATCCCTGGGACACTACATTTAAAATCCATTTGTCCTGGGTAAAACAGTTCCCAATTCTTTGCATGAAGAGCAATCTTTCCCCCCAAAGGGGCAGTCAGATGATGAGTGATTGGAAATTTTAAAAGGAAGTCATTGAGACAGTTTACCATGGGGGGAGTCTTATTAGTCCCAGACTTGGAAGTGGAGGCCCCCCACTGCTTAGTTCTGTGAGTCCCCTGGGACTGAAACCTGGGGTTTTTGCTGTGTCTGGGTTTGGCTTGAGAAGACCTGGAAGGGGCTGGAAAGGACTAATTCTTAGAGGGCCAGTGCCTACTAAATCTAGGAGGCTGAACTTGTAAAAAATCTAACAGTTTGCATAGATTTAGCTTTATCTTTTTAAGAACTTCCTCAGCCTTGTTGCCAAACAGGCGGTCCTGATTTAAAGGAGCAACCAACAATTTAGCTTTAACATGATCAGGCAAAGATTGCTCCTTAAGCTAAGCATGCCTTCTGAGCACAGACCCAGTAACAGCAGCCCTGCAATAGGCCTCTAATGAATCAAAACCACATTGCAAAGTATGTTTTTCAACTTGTTTGGCAGAATGCATTAAATCCTGTAATTCTTTATATTCCACACAGTCAGGAATCAACATAATTTTCTGTTTAAGCAGTCCAATAACATGTTGCTGATATTTTAACATATGAAACTGGCAGTTTAAAGCCCTAATGGCCAAGGTTGCAGAAGTGTAAACCTTCTTACCCCATCTATCCAGCAACCTGCAGTCTCTATCAGAAGGGTTAGAATTTTTAGCACTAGAAGCCTTAATGCCCTTGGGCCCCTGTAAAATAGTCTCTGGATCTGCAATAGGATTTTTGAAAAGGAACTTGTGGGACTCAGGGACCCTGTAGTATCTTGTCAGGTTTTCTGGGAGCAGGAGGCAGGGAATCAGGGGCCAAACTAGATTCAGAGAAAGCATCATCAACAATGTCTAGTACAGGAGGAATAGCTAAAGGCCTATGCTGAGGTAGGAGAAGGAAATCCCTAAGCCTTTTTTTTTTTAATCAGAAATATCCTGGCTTTCCCAGTGGAAATGCTCCCTTAGAGTATGTAAGGTTTCCCCAAAAGAAAAATCCTCAGGAGGGGGAAGCAGAGGGAATAGTCTCCTCTGCATCAGAATCCTCATAAGTAGGTAAGGACAAATCCAGGTCATCAGAAGAGTCAGAAAAAAACAGAATCCTGATCAGAAGATTCATAATCAGCCTCAGTCCTAGGTCTCTTAGTAGGGGGGAGGGTTGGCTACCCCTGATTAGAGTTATTAGATCTTCAGCCATTCTTATCATTTGTTTTTTAGGCATAGAGGCCTGAGCATGTGGCCTGGGCGTCAGTTTTTTAGACATGGATCGAGATTTAGGCCTAAGTAATGAAGGAGGCGTTGATTTAATATGAAAGTCCTTAGGCCTGAATACACCCTCAGAAGCCGGTGCCTGCACAGCGGCTCCGGACCCATCCAAGGTAGAGACATCCACAGGTTCCATAGTTGAAGCATCTCGCGGTATACTGGACTCCAAATGGGTCTCAGTAGAGGCCTGTGAATCAGAAGTAGTAGGTATCAAGGGCTGCAAAAGCGCCTCACTGAGTACCGGCGAACTGGCGACTGGCTTAGGAGAAGCGTCGTCAGCAGTTTTGGACCTCGGCAGCCTGTCTTTATCTTTGCATTTTTTCAGAATCCCAGCAGTTGGATGGCTAACCGATGACATTTCTGGATAATTAAACTGAGAACCGAAATATTTAGAGGCAAAAATATACAGACGACGGATAATTAGAAGTTATGTACCTACCATAACGTTCCATGTTAGTTGTCTTCTCTCGCCTTCTTTCTTGCTTGATGGGTTCGGAGCCGATCCTCGGCTCCGACTCGGCACTTGCTAAGCTCGAGAGTCACTTTTACCAGCTCGAGGCAGCCCCATATCCCATGATGCAAGGCAGTAAATACCCAGATCTCGTTTGGTACCTAGAGGGAAAACTGCCTAGCATAAAAAACTTTCCACTAAGGAAAGAAGAGCAATTAGCCTAAGGGCTGTAAGGGGAAACCAGATAATCAAATTGTAGAACTACTGGTGCCCAAGGAAGAGATCTTCCAGAGACAAGGGAGAACAAGGTCTGTCCAGGCAAGGGGGACAGCAGGGAGGGTCGCAAGAAAGAAGGCGAGAGAAGACAACTAACATGGAACGTTATGGTAGGTACATAACTTCTAAATGTTAAGTTGTCAATCTCGCTTCATTCTTGCTTGATGGGACAGCGTCCTAGCACCTCTATCCTGGGTGGCTCAATGGAACAGACTCTTGAGAACCGTGGAACCAAAGCTAGCTCTATCCCTGGAGGCCAAATCCAATTTGTAATGAGAAACAAAGGTATGAGGAGTGGCCCAAGTGGCTGCTGCACAAATAGTATCTAAGGGTAGCCTAGCCTGAAAAGCTGTAGAAGTGGCTAGGCCTCTAGTGGAATGTGCTTTTGGTTTTGAGCCCAGTTGTTTGCCCCTAAGTTGATAAATGTCGGAAATGGTAGAAGATAGCCATCTAGATAGGGTCACTTTGGAAACAGGGGGGCCTTTCTTATTTTCAGCATAAGAAAGAAATAGCTGATCAGATTTTCTGAATTGCTTTGTTCTGTCCAAATAATATCTGAGTTGGCGGTGAACATCTAGGTAATGCAACTTTTGTTCTGATCTGTTGGAATAATTAGGAAAAAATACAGGAAGATCAATGGATTGATTTAAATTTGTTTTTGAAGCAACCTTGGGCAAAAAGGATGGATTAGTTCTCAAGGAAACTCTGTCCTTGTGGAAGACCAAATAAGGAGGACGAACAGAGAGGGCATGAAGTTCTGACACTCTCCTAGCCGAGGTAATAGCGACCAGGAAGAGTGTCTTCCACGAAAGAAACTTTAGTGAACATGAAGCAGCTGGTTCGAAAGTTGGAATAATTAAGGATGTCAGCACTAGATTTAGGTCCCATTGTGGTGGAGGGCTTCTGACAGGAGGCTTCAGGAGAAAAATTCCTTTCAGAAAAGCTTTACAAAGCTTGTGGGACATAATGTTGTGGTCTGCAAACCCGACATGAAAGTTTGAGACTGCTGCCAACTGAACTTTAACTGTGGAAGATGAAGAACCTGAGTGAAAAATCTCCGCTAGAAAATCCAAAACCGTATGAAGAGGGGCAGTAAAGGGATCTATGTTCCTCGATTTCACCCAAAGGGAGAAACGTTTCCACTTGCTAGTGTAAATCCTTCTGGTAGAGGATTTAAGAGAAGCTACTATGATATCTCTAACTGGGTTAGAGATCATAGGAAGCCTGGCTAAGGAAGGAAGTGGAGCAACCAAGCTGTGAGGTTGAGAGAAGGAATGGACCGATGCAGCTGACCCGAATGGTGGATCAGAAGATCTGGCACTGGGTCCAGATGCCACGGCTGCACCAAAAGATGACGATGAAGGAACGGAAACCAAATTTGACGAGGCCAATAAGGGGCAATGAGAATCATATTGGCTCTCAAAACGGTAGCTTTCTGGAGTACCTGTGGTATCAATGGAAAGGGAGGAAAGGCATAAAGAAGTCCCTGGGGCCAATCTTGGGTAAGAGCGTCTCTGGGGGGATGGCCCGGAAGAGGGAAGAGAGAGAAGAAGTCTGGGCATTTGCTGTTTTGGGGAGTAGCAAAAAGATCGCAACATGGGCGGCCCCACTTCTGAAAAATCTCCTCCGCTATAAAATGGTTGGGAGACCACTCGTGAGGCAAGAGAATTGCTCTGCTCAATTTGTCCGCTAGTATGTTGGTTTTTCCCAGGGATATGCGTTGCTACCAGAAACCGATGAGAGGAGATAGCCCATTGCCAAAGCCTGAGAGCCTCTCGACACAAGGGATAGGACTTGGTTCCGCCCTGCTTGTTGATGTACCACACTACGGACATGTTGTCCGTGTGAACTGCAATCGTTCCTAGTGGAAGAAAGTCGTTGAGGGCTTGCAACATTAAAAGCACTGCTCTCATCTCTAGGACATTTATGTGCAGGTGGTATTCGAACGGTTGCCACGTCCCATGAACCATCCTGCCCTGATAATGACCCCCCCACCCGATCAGGGAGGCATCCGTAGTGACTGTGGATACTGGGGCCGGGAAAACAAAGGGTCTGCCCTGATGGACTTGGGGAGAGGAAATCCACCAGGATAGATGGTTCTTGCAAGTTTGTGTCACCAGGATCTGGTGACGCATGGGAAGCTGTTGGAAGGACCATTGGGTGAACAACATCCATTGCAAGAGACGCATGTAAAAACGGGCCAAAGGAAGAAGAGTGATGGCAGCTGCCATGAGGCCCAATACTTTCAGGACCAGTCTGGCTTGCACCTTTTTGCTGGCAAGAATGATCCGCACATGGTTTTGGATATCTAGGATTCTCTGGTCTGTTAGGTTTGCTGACATCCGAGCAGTGTCTAAATTTGCGCCTATAAAAGTAATAGATTGGCAGGGCAATAAGGAGGACTTTTCGTAATTGACCGAAATTCCTAACTGACTGCAGAGACGTAGGGTGTAATCTCTGGCTTGGAGAAGTTGATGCCTGGTGGTGGCTGAGAGGAGCCAGTCGTCGAGGTACGGAAACACCTGGAATCCTTGATGTCTCAGGTGAGCCGTGACCACTGCCATGCATTTGGTGAACACTCTGGGGGCTGTAATGAGACCAAAGGGCAGGGCTCTGAACTGAAAATGACTGGTCCCCAGCCGAAAGCGGAGAAAACTTCTGGAGCGTCTGTTGATTTTTATATGATAGTACGCATCCTGAAGGTCTATGGAGCACATCCAGTTGTCTTTGCCCAGAAAGGGCAAAATCGATTGAAGTGTGACCATCCGAAATCTTGTCTTTTTGACAGACTTGTTTAGTCTGCTGAGGTCTAATATTGGTCTCCAGTCTCCTGTCATTTTGGGGACCAAAAAGAACCTTGAGTAGATTCCGGACCCTAAATGATCTGTTGGTACTGGCTGGACGGCCCTTTTTTTTAGAAGCTTTGAAACTTCTAGTTTTGCAATTTCCCTTAGACCGGGTGGAACGTCTGGAAGGGAACCTTTTTGAGGGAAGGGGCTTTCCTCGAAAGAAATCTTGTAACCCTCGGATATGATCGACTGTACCCATTTGTCTTGAGAGAGGGAAAACCAGGCCTTCTGGGTACAGCGATAATCTTCCCCCGACTGCCTCCAAGGGTGGACAGTCGGGCAACACCTCAGGGATGCTGGAAGGGCTTGTCAGCGAGAGGCTCTCTGCTGCCCTGGTTCTGCAGACCCCCTCTGCCCCTAGGGCGGCGTCTATTGTTATTACCCCCTCTGCCTCTAGGGGTAAACTGACCACGTGTGTCCGGCGTGACTCCCTGAGATTTTCGGAACCACATCTTTCCCCCCTTCTGTCCCTTAGGATAAGGCCTAGAAGGGGTGGAGAAACGGACTCCTACGGCAGAAAGAGTCTTGCCGTCTTGCTCACACCTGGTCAACGTATCCTTCACTTGAGGGCCAAACAATGTTGACCCATCAAAGGGAGAGTTTGCGAAGGACGCCTTAAAGGGGTCTGCAAAATTACAGAGCCGCATCCAGGACTGACGCCGAAGAGCCACTCCTGTCCCTGCAGCTCTACTCGCTCCATCTGCTGCATAAGAAATTAGCCGCATGGAGGAGTTGGTTATGGAGTTAAGGATTCCTAGCTGAGAGGCAATCTTTTCCTGAGCCCCTGTAGCTGAAGGATCCTGAACAACTTCACCTAATTCCTTAAGGATGTCCCTTTGAAGTCTGGTGAAGTGACATAAATAGTTCAGCGAACGCATGGCAAAGGTCGCTGAGGAAAACATCCACTTACCATACCTGTCCATGGTCCTAGACTCCTTGTTAGGAGGATGGACTGGTACGGAAGGATCTGCAAGTTCCTTTTTGGTGGCGGCCGCCACCACCATGGCATCAACAGGGACACCTTTTGTAAGAAATTATTTCTCGGTAGGGGCTGTAATAAATTTAGAAGGCCTCCTGGGAACTGGTTCCACGGAATCAGGAGATGCCCACGCCTTCCGAGCTATCACCTCCATGAGGGGGTCGAAAGGCGGAGACACCCAGGAGGTGGAGGGTCGAGATCCAAAGGCCTCTATGTATACCGACTCATCCTCGGAGGGATTAATGGAGGGCCAGTTTCCCCTCTGTTTTAGGAGTTCTAGGATGTCTGAGAAAGAGACATCCTCAGAGGGGGATCTTGGGGATCCCTCCGACTCATCTAAGTCGGTATCTGAAGTGGTAGACTCAGGGGAGTCTAGGTGCTTCCTCTTACAGGTCCTCTTACGTGGAGGATCTCCTGACGGATCAGGAGAATCCTCGGAAGAGGGGGTTCTTCCCAGTGGGGAAACCTGAGGCGATGGATCTCTCAGTCCGGGAGCAAGAGAGTGGGAAGAGATATCTACAGGCACCATAGAGGGAGGAGCTAAGGGAATAGACTGCTGACTGAGCCCGGGGGCCAGCACACTCCTCATCACCTCAAAGGCTCCCCTCCCAGGGAGATCTGAGAGACCCCGTTCTGAAGAAACAGGGGCTCCCAGGCCCACCGAAAGGGAAGGCTCCAAGGCAGATGTCGGAGCCGAGCTCACCAAGGCCGAAGCCCCGAGGGGAAGAGCAGGGTCGGACAAGGGTCCGATGCCACTCACCCCCTCGGAGCAGACCAGGGAAGCCCGACCACCGGATCCCTCCAAGGAAGGTCTCAAGGAGGAGATAAGAGTAGAAGCTGAAGGAGCAGAAAGGGGTGGTATCTGCCCCGCAGCCGTAGCAGTGACTATTCCAATAGACTCCGGCTCCGAGCTCTGGAGGAGTGTCGAAGGAGGAACTTGAAGAGGGTGTGGGCTAGTAGTCGTCTGTTGAGATGGACTATGAAGCATTTGGGCTAGTGCCTGTGATTTTAACAATCTGCTTACCACTCTCTCCAAATCATGGTCTGAGAGCCTGGAAGACTTAGAAGATCGGCTCCGATGGCTCTGCTCAGAAAGAAGAGGAGAGGTCGGGGCCGAAAGTATAGGCTCCAAAGAGGGAGACCTGGACCGCTTCCTCGACGAAGCCATCGGAGCCGAAGAACCCTCGGTTCCAGACGGAGCCGACAACTTATCGGCTCCAAGCCTGGTCAAAGATGTGTCGGTTCCAGCCAGAGCCGACACAGGCAAGGAAATAATGGTATCGGAGCCGGCCGATACCGAAGCCTTAGACACATGGTGGTCGGAGCCGGTAGGAGCAGACACCAATGTGGCAGTTAAAGTATCGCCACAGATAGCCATCGGTGCCAAAGATTTAGCCAAAATAAGATCGGCTCCAGCCGGAGCCGATCTCGACTCCAAAGGAGTCGGAGCCAGGGCCGAAGGCTTAGTAGCAGAAACCTGGGCCTTGGAGGTCTTAGAGGGCTGACCCGAAGCAGACTTGGCCGGGGAGCCCTCTGGTTTAAGTAAGCCCCTTAAGATTAGTTTATTTCTCCTTTCCTGCAGGACTCTCTGGCTGAAGGAGTGACAAATAGCACAGGAGTCCTGCAGGTGGAGAGGTCCCAGGCAATAAATACAAGAAGTGTGACCGTCTGTCAGAGACATTTTCTGACAGCACGAGTCACACTTCTTGAAGCCTGAGACCCTCGGTTCTTTGGACATGGTGAGAAGTACACAAACACTCACACAGTCCCAGACTCAGAAATTTAACTTAAAAAGGGAGAAAACAAACTCACACACACACCCTGACAGGAAGGGATGGGAGAGGATTAAAGGCCCGACTAAGTAAAACAACTAGGGAAACAGTAAACTAGGAGTTAGAGACTCTAGAACTATCTAAAAGTGACAAATATACTATAATCTGTGAGAAATATATGGAATGGGGTGACTAAATTCTGAATAAAAAATTACTTACCAAGAGCTGGTAAAAGGAGGACCTCATCAGCGACGCGGCAAACGAGATCTGGGTATTTACCGCCTTGCATCATGGGATATGGGGCTGCCTCGAGCTGGTAAAAGTGACTCTCGAGCTTAGCAAGTGCCGAGTCGGAGCCGAGGATCGGCTCCGAACCCATCAAGCAAGAATGAAGGCGAGATTGACAACTTAACATTGCGCTGATTAAATAAAGCACAAAACCGACAGCAAGGTCAGGGCATAGGCAAGGAATACAGTATGAATGAAAATCTTTATGAGGTATTTGCTTTCCACAAGTAAAGCAATTATTAACTTTTACTGACATCGGTAAGGAGCAAGAAAAAGTTTCCCCAACGGGATACTTAGCTTTAGTTGAAGACTTTGGTTCTGAAACTCGAAAACGAAAATTTCAGGAGTCGGCCAACCGGCACTTGCAAAATGCTTCTGCTTCAAGCACCGCACAGCAAGAAAGACTGATGTAATGGCATCGGCTGCATGTTTTATACCCCTGACGACCTGACGTCATGGAAGAAGGGACAACAACCGACGCAGGACCCAAGACTTTGTTAATCAGGCCAACTGAGGGCAACCTGCAAGCAGATAACCCAAATGTAATGACTGCAACAGTGAAACACGAAGAACATCTGTTTTGTCAAGTATAAAAACCTGGGAATATGTACTTGACCTTGCTAGATTCTTATTTATACATTTATTATAGTGGTTTTCGTTTTCTTTTGTGATATGTTTTAACTGTAACATCAAAAACGAACCTCCTGTGCATGAGCAATTGTACGGCTCAAGGCAAAAATTCAAAAAAACATCAAGTGGGCCAGCAAACTGATGCCTGAAAGAAAATTTATTATATAACTGTAAAAAAACATATAAAAAAACAACCAACCAGACCGGTTTCGGCTGGCACAAAAACCACAGCCTTCCTCAGTGTAAAATTAAATATTCAGATGTTGCTGTTTAAATACATGCAGCTGAAAGTTCATTGGTTCCACCTAAAAGTGTTCATTTAGACCAGGTGGGAATAATCCGAACAAGTAAGTAATATCAAAAATAAAAAGGTTAACAATGCTCTATATAAACATCAACTGTTGCATAAAACTGCAAAATATTCCTTCATGATAATTGATGTTATAAAAGGTAACAAACTCAACAAAACACGTTGGCACTCAATTCTTAATTCCAAAGAAAAAAAGTGGATTGTTAAATTAGGTGGATTATTCCCACCTGGTCTAAGTGAACAATTTTAGGTGGAACTAATGAACTTTCAGCTGCATGTACTTAAACAGCAACACCTGAATATTTAATTTTACACTGAGGAAGGCTGTGTTTTTTGTGCCAGCCGAAACCGGTCTGGTTGGTTGTTGTTTTTATATGTTTTTTACAGTTATATAATACATTTTCTTTCAGGCATCAGTTTGCTGGCTCACTTGATGTTTTTTTTTATGTTTTAACTGTAGCAAAATAACTACTGAAACATAATGGTTTCCCTCCACTTATGGGTTCAAGTGGTAAACTGGAGAACGACTTGCCGGCTTCTCATTGCCAGGTGTTTGGTACTACACCATTAAGAAAAATGACATTTTGAGTAAGATATTTCTTCTATATTAGTGAACTCAGTAGGTTTTCTTTTATTCTAGCTTGCTATTGTCTTTCCCATCATGCATTTTATGTAGTAGTTCTAGGTTTATTGTTAATTAGCTTTTACCCCCAACACTTTTTATGTGGTGTATGTATGAATGTGTGTGTGTGTGTGTGTGTGTGTGTATAGATATAAAATTTGTAAAAAAAAATATTTTATATCTGACCTTGGATAAAAGTTTGCTATTGTTGGTTATTGTACTTGTAATGTTTATGATGACGCCAATATATGTTGTTTTTGCTAGTAGAATAATCAACATTTTGTGGCATTATTGCTTTACTGGTCTTCCCATGCTGTTTTCTGACTGGTTCTGTCAACTCAACTTTGTAAGCATGGGTACGCAAAAGTGATATTCGTGGTCTTGTTCTGTCAAGTAATTGTTCTGTTAAGTAATGTAGTAGGCCTGGCTACCGTTTTCTGTCGGGGAAGTAATCCGGCAAACCGTACAACTCAAGTGCTGAACATTCAAAAATAGTACTGTGATTTTTTTTTTTCTTTTGGTATTGTCCGGTTTCGTCTAGTCTTTTTTCTCATAAAGTGGGACTTGACTGCACACCTCTCAACTGTACAGATTAGATCCCTCACATTATTCTTTTCAATCTGGTACCAACTTACTTTACTCCCCCCATTTATTTGCACTCGGTGCGGTTAAACCTAGTTTAACGGGTTGCCTCATGTCTGAAAACATTTTCTCCTTATCTAATGTCAGGGAATCTAGTCGGAATATTTCAGGCATATTTACGAGATTGTGCAGTGGAAATGCAGCATTAAAATTCGGAAGTAGTCTTGATTTATTTCTGTAACTACCCCTGTGGGCTGCGCAAAATCAAAGCCTCTATAAACACTGCATCAACACCCCCAGAACCTTCACCTCTTCTCTCTTCTGGCTGCCATGTTTTAGAAGTTTTTTTACCTTTCAAAGAGGCGGGTCAGTCTCTTTCTTCCTGCTTTTTTGTTTTTCAAAACCAGCATAAAGGCTCCACAGGCTGGTGGTCCCTTTACCTGATAAAAGTCAGGATACAGTTACCAAGGACACACCCAAGCTGTTTGTGTTAGTTTTTCAAGAGTTAGAATTACAAACATTTTGCAAAATGTCACTCATTATATGTAATTACTGGCTACGGTCAACCATATACCTCTCAACTTCATAGTACAAGAAATCTGGACAGAGCTTAAAATAATGGGGGACAAAAGCCCAAAAATGACAGATTTTAAATATTGTTCTTAGAAACTTAGAAAGTTACTAGAATAGGTAATAAAAAATATACCGGATAGTGCCAATGGAATCCTCAGTCAAGAAGAAAACGATATGCTGTATAAAACACTGACGGATTCGGCAACCAGGAAACAAAACCACTTCAAGATGCCATGCAAGAAACTCCTTTATTCAGTAAAAAAAGTGGATAAGCGCTTTCACGCACCGAAAGTGCGCTTCCTCAGATCTTCACATTTAAACAATGAATGTGGAGAGTATATATACCCAGTAGCAATTCAATTAAGCAACTGATTAAATAGTTATTCAATTAATTAATTCAGCTAATTTAATGCAATGAGTGAAAATCTCTATATACACGGGAAAGCATTGTAAAACAACAGTAAACGTTTCTTTCTATTTCTTCTATTCATATTTTGAGAATACATCCAAGAATAAAAATGTTTATATTGTTTCTATAACATAAAATGAAATATGTTTCAGATGTTCAAATCCATTCAGTTAAAACAATTCTAATAAATATACGTATATATATATATGTAAATAAATAAATAAATAAATAGATAAATCTTATGAAATAAGTACATAAAAATACTTAATATATACAGTGCAAAAATGGGGGAGGGAGGAAATTCTCAATTAAGCACATATATATATAAAAAGTATCATGTTTCTTTAACTATGCAGATGGAAACAGAAAATATATATCTTATTCATGTGTTCATTAATGTTTATGTTTCTTGTGATTACACTGAATAGCATTATAACCATATATTTCTAGTCATGTATTTATAAGAATTTTTAATGTCAATAATGTTCATAAAATATAGTAAACTATATATTCATGTAACTAATATGTGCTTATATGTGTGTGTAAAGTCATCAAATGATGAAACAAAATAAGTATTATATTGATTATATAAACTCCTTATTCATGTGTAAGGAGGTAAGAATAAATATATATTCAAATATAAACATGAGTATAAATATATAATGTAAATATTTATGTTATATGATAAATATAAATTCTTTATATATATATATATATATATATATATATACATATATATATATATAAGTATAAATATATAAATAATGGAATGGATAAGTGAATGTCTATGCTTTATATAAAATATTAAAATCAAACTAAATTAATTGAATAACTATTTAATCAGTTGCTTAATTGAATTGCTACTGGGTATATATACTCTCCACATTCATTGTTTAAATGTGAAGATCTGAGGAAGCGCACTTTCGGTGCGTGAAAGCGCTTATCCACTTTTTTTACTGAATAAAGGAGTTTCTTGCATGGCATCTTGAAGTGGTTTTGTTTCCTGGTTGCCGAATCCGTCAGTGTTTTATACAGCATAAAGTTACTAGAATAACAAGAATTGGATTATATTGAAAAAGAACTATGCAAACTGGATCCAAAGTTTGAAACAAAGCGCAGGAAGGAGATGGAATAAGTAACAATGACTTGAGAACACTTGCATCAAGAACTTACACTCTTTATCGTGGTATGCAAACCAGAGGCTGACACAAGTTTAATAGCACACGCTTGGAAAAACTATGGATAAAAAAACTATTATTAAATACGTATTTACTTGGATGACTATTCATTTGTATTTGTATTTATAATTTACGTATTGTGCTGTCAGAAATATTGCCTCTCTTTGCATTATTCAAAGTTGATCTTCTGAGTTTGAAAACGGTCATTAAGTACCAAATAATGCCTGTCTCTGTGGCATATACTTCATGTGGGTTGGGTAATATTAGGAATAACTAAACTAATGCAGGACACA
The DNA here is from genome assembly GCF_019279795.1 of Protopterus annectens. Lineage (NCBI taxonomy): Eukaryota > Metazoa > Chordata > Ceratodontiformes > Protopteridae > Protopterus > Protopterus annectens. The sequence goes on from NC_056748.1 coordinate 282,323,920, forward strand.
ATACTTACTTGGCAGTAAATATTGACTGCCATATAACTATGAAAGTGAACTTCAGTATCTGAATGAAAAAAAAAGTTGAGTCTGGATTTATTTTGGCACTGTACCATACCTCTCAACTGTCCAGATTTTTGCATTATATTTTTGGTATTTTCCTCCTAAAATTTGTGGTTTTCTGTTAAATCATTGAGAACTCTCAAATCATGAAATAAGGACTGACATTTAAGTTTCTGACTTCATACCCCTCAGAAAATATGTGCTAACATAGGTCCTGTTATTCTTCCATTGTTCTAAGTTTATAACAGCAGTATTTAAAATCTGTCCCTATTTTAGGGCCTTTGCCCCTCATTATTTTTGGTTTTGTTCGGATTTCTTTAAGAGGTTGAGAGGTATGCACTGAACCATTGTAAGCAAAAAGGCAAGCCAGTAACACTGTTGTATTTTGTTTAATAAGCCTTGAAGCTTGAGCTGCTGTAGGTGGTTTAAACTTTAAACTGCATCAGTTACCTTCTAGTTAATAAAGCACTGTAATGTGCGCACACAGTGCTCACTGCACACCTCGTTATAACACTAGCTTTTATGCTGCTTAGGCAGCAGCTGTTCACTCCCTAACCCACCACAACTCTCTCTGCTGGTGAACTTGCATCTTTTATAAGTCACTCTGCACTTTGTGTTTTGAATAAGTCTTTTTTATAGGTTTATGTGAATGTACAAACTCATGATTTCTTTGCATTGCAGTCCTAAAGAAAGTTTTTTTCATTTTTTTTTTTTATATATTTTTGTAGAGTTGGAGAAGAGTAAATAATTTAGTAAGGGCTACGTTAGCTCATAGGTTTATGGACTTGTGATATGCTGGCTTTGGCTTACTTTCATTCAGTATGCATTTTTAATTTAGCTCAGTTATATTGGTAGTGACATTTTGTGACTTACTGGCAATACATTTTGCTCCCAATACCTGGGATCCTTTGCAGATTTTCTCTAATAAAATGTAGCCCCTCTGTATCCCTAATTGCAGTCATCCCTATCAACAAAACCTCCTTTCTCCATTCCCATGTTGGCTTATATCTTAAAATGCTTTCTGCTACTTTATGGATATTATATTCTGTATGATTATTGTTATTCTCCTTAAAGGTCTGCATCTACTAGCAATACTTCTTGTTTTTTTTTTCTTTTTATATCTTTTCCATATTAACTGTATTAAATGTTGTTGCTATGTACATGATTGATGAGTACAGTAACTTTTGTAAGGTGAGTCTAGTAGTTGGCATAATGGCTAAGGTCTTTGCCTCCCATACACAAGGTAAAAGGTTTGATTTTGACCTGTGGCCAATGAATGTATGGAGTTTGCATGTTCCTGCTGTCTCAACTGGATCCCTCCCACCTCTCAAAAACATGCTGAGTGTTTCCACCTCAAACTCAGTCAATAATGGAGTTGTGAGCAACATCACATACTCTGGATGGTGTCCTATAAGGGGATGAGTTGTACTGATCAGCTGCTTTGTGCATCAACTGTGATGCACAGTATCCTCTAGATAAGAGAACATGGATCACGTCATACTGCATATTGTGTCAGGGCTAGCCACTCTATGGTGTAAAAATTGGCTTTAGATGATTCGGTTGTGTTGAATAATGTCAACAAATGGGCATTTGCTGGTGGGGTAACTGGGTTGAAGACCCTTCTACCCCAGGGACACATGCTAATAATGGGAGAGGAGTATGTAGCCCTACTGGCCAATGTATGCCCTCCATAAAACCTGCCAGCCCTGGCCATTGCTACACTCAGTGTAGGTTCACTGAAAGGATGGAGCTTGGAAGTGGATGACATGATGGTAAGGATAAGCCTTGGTATCCAGTATATCTAGGAGTGCAGCAAAGTCACTTGGTTTGGGATCCAGAATCTACTACTCAGATGGAGGGGAGACTAGAAATGGTGTGGGAATTGCGGTGAGTGAGGGATGTCATCAGAATTAGACTAAGGATAGTGCAATATCCATGATCTCAGCAGAAATCATATTAAGAAAACCAACCTTTCTCTGTATACTGGTATCTTTAAGATATGGCAAATGACCAGGCTAACTGGATTAAAAGGGAATGCATTTTCCCTGGTCACACAAATTCCAGCCTTAATTTTTTTTTTTTTTTTTTACTTTTTTTTTGCTTTTTGGAGAGGTTACGTTGTACTGGTGTGGGTTGTGCAGCTAGCTAATCTTAAAACAGCTAATGGAAAAAGTAAGAAATGCTTATCCTGACTCATGATATATTTACAAGTAGCTTGGTTTAAAACCGGATACCAAATAAGAATGGTTATTATGACCTTTTGTCTTTTTGGTACATACACATGTGAATAATGTTATTTACTTTGTGCTCTTGTTTCAGATACTGTTGAAATTATATGGTGGGGAAACATGCATCAATTTTAACTTTATTTGCTGACATTTATTACATACTTTTCTGTTATGGTTTCTCAGGGAAGACAAACTGCATATATGTCAGTGAATTATTACAATAAAGCTTCTACACATCAATTTGTATTTTATAACTATATGCAGAATGGGTGCTGCCAGGTGGTATTGTTTGTGTCTTTTGGCTTTTTCTAAAAATAACTGCTGTCACTCAGTTCCCTAGATAACTGTGTTCTTGCTTTTCTGTCTGCAGTCTGCCATACCAGAAATGCCTCAACTTTTGACTTGGTGGCAGAAGTTTTCCCTTTCCTTAAAACAACATTGATAAGTTACCTCTAGCAAGGTCTGACATTATAAAACATATAAAAATACAACAGTCAGTATAACATTTTATCCCCCACTTTGTTTCAGAAAAGTGGGACATGAGATGAACTCATTGAAGACAAAAATCTTGTTGTAATAACTAATTATTCCCATCTGCTGTCAGTGCACACTCAAGCTGAAAACCACTAAGCAGCAACGGTCCTCTTCCTGAAGGACACAAGTCTGAATTAAAACAGCCTTATGAAAGTAGCAAAAACTGATGATTGCCTAGATTATAGGTTCATAGGAGGTTACTAGACTAGACGCCCTAGAACCCTTACTAGCCTAGCTATGTTAATTCCTAATTGTCCCAATTTTCCTTGGTTAGATGATGTAATTTACAGAGCAAGTCTATGACCAACACTGACTACCCCTGTCCATGAGGGACATGGGTGCCACCCCTGGGTGAATTTTCACTCTCCCAATCATTTGTCTAGGTTGAATTTGAACAGGGTGATGAGCTCTACTTCATGTGAATTGGAAGTTTATTCCAGAGGAGCATCAATCTTTGGGAAATATATATGTCTGTCCAGCATGTTCTGTTAATGCCACAGGCTTGGTTAAGATCCCTAGACTGAGTGACTCTTTTGCCATTTGACTTGCAGATATGCAGCATTTCCATTAGGGCAGGACTGGAGATTGCCCTATAGGCCAGGCACAAGTTGCCTCTCAGCAGCCTATACATTTACACAGCAGAGTGACAGGGCTTTCAGTCTAACCACAAAAGTCATGGTTTAGAGGCCCTGTATTTTCTTGGTGGGAAACCTTTCTGGTCTCGCTAGCTGCTGCCAGTGTCTGGTGGGGTACATGCAACAGGGAGCATTGTACACTATTAATCCTCTGAGGTTCGAGTACAGTGAAGTTACAACAGTCTTAGACCTGGATGTGATGCCCTTACTTATGAGATGCACACCGTAGAAAGTTTTCCTTACCACTGTGGAAAATTGACGGTCGAAGTTCAGATTGCTATCTACCTGTATTCCCAGATCTCACACCAATGGATATGAACTTTGGGGGTGCTGTCAATATTATAATTATCAGGGAATTCCACTTTGCCAAAGGGAATAATAATGCACTTTTTTGCATTTGGTGCCAAAGCCATGGTCTAAAACTAATCATTTGTCTGTGTTAGCCCCCCCCTGTAATATGTTAATATCATTGGGGACTTAATGACTGCAGTCAATTTGCAATTATCAGCAAATGTGGTAAGTAAAAGGCCATCTACTTTAGCCGGGACTTCCGAGAAATAGCTTCCAAACAGTAAAGGGCCCAGCACAGATCCCTGTGGTACGCCACTAGTGATGGTTCTACTGGTGGAAGTGGAGTCAACAACTTTGACAGTATGTGTTCTGTCAGTGAGCCAACTGGTTACCCATCTAGTGATGTAAGGTTTAATCCCCAGCTTGGAGAGTTTCTCAATGATACCTGAGTGGGGGATTGTGTCAAAAACTTTGGCTAGGTCACGATAAGCAGCATGCACTGTCTTACCTTCATCCAGGGCATTGGTGACTTTCTCAAAAAAGTCTACTATGCTTAATAAGCATGATCTACCCTTAACAAAGCCAAAGTGGGATGGGTCTAATGTTTGAAGACTGTCTATGTCCTTGCTGATAAAGTCCATGATGATTCTTTCCATGGCCTTGCAGATGAGGCTGGTTAGTTGGTTGATGGCCCCTCTTTGTGCAAGGGGATTACTGTTGCTCTTCTCCATTCTGCTGGAACAAAGTCAGTCCTCAGGCTATGGTTAAAGTTATAAATATAATTCTAACCTGTTTGGAACTGTGATAAACATTCATTTGTTCTGCTAAAGCACAGTCATATGAATGTTGCATGGTCTTGCAAAACCAGACTCTGGGAGTTTAGACACTATGTGCATTCAACTGTATACATTTTCTGGGCATCTTTGAAAACTCTGTGACAGGTTGCCAAATGTTCCTGAGTTTTATGCCAATGATGGTGCAAGGGTAGACTCAATCTCCCTGGTAATCCTAAACTGCTAAAACAGCTTGTATTTCTGATAGGATGGAAGCTGCAGTGAAGAGAAAGCAACCATCTGGTGCCCAGCACAGGAAAGCGAAGCGTACACAAAAAGAGAAGATTGCTCAGCTTTCATCAAGTTTGGCTTCCTTCCTGACTCGGTAAGCACATTTATTTACAAATACTAAGGCTTTATTACAGAAAAACCTGCAAATGTAAAACTGTCCAGTGTACTGTTGTGGGGTACCTTGTATTTACTTAGTACTATTTGTTGAATTCTGGTGTTGTAGAGGTCGATAAAGCTTTGACCAATGAAGAATTAACATAAGTTGATGTATTCATTGTGTTCACTATTGCCAGATGGCACTTATAATGTGTGATGGATTTTTAGGTGTGCATCTTTTGAGGGTCTGTATGTCTATGCACCTTAAGATGTATTAATAAGCTAATCTAGGCTTACTTTATCTGCCTTGCAGTCATTATGTGATGGTATAAAGGCTGTAGCTCTGCTGTGCCCAAAAATTGCTTTAGACTGTAATTGTACATGTTAGCCTTGGAAATGGTGTTGAGCAAAGAGTACTTTTCAGAAATTAGATTTTTTTTTTTTTTGTGTATTGTAGGACATTAAGAGTATATGCCTGCAAACGTGTACAACATGTAGTCTTGCTTCTTGCATAATTAGCTTTTGTTTTTCTTTTTACAAAAGGCACACCTTCAAGTTGTGCATCGGTGACAGACTTACAAATGCTGCCTACTTCTGTTTTGCAAAACCAGACTCTGGGAGTTTAGTGGTTCATTTATGTTTCTAATTATGGAGCAGAAATCATCACTCAGTACTCCAGGGATCTCTCTGCCTCATTTGCTCTGATGCCTCAGGAGACTTTGCCTTTTTCAGTGATTGTAGTTCAAAGACTCTCCCGACTACAAAGAGAATTCAACAATGAAGATACACACATGGCACTTTCCATATCTACACAACTTCTTTCAGACTCATATCTTTAAACAAGAGGGCAGCAGACACCATGTGCATTCAACTGTATACATTTTCTGGGCATCTTTGAAAATTCTGTGACAGGTTGCCAAATGTTCCTTTTGATCTACAAAAGCAGCCATCCATAAACAGGTACTTTTTCTTGTGTACTGATTGTGATACAATGCACCACACTACATTATAACTCAGTTGTGCTTAACTGCATAGTAACATGATTTATTTTTGCAGTTCCAACGATGAATCTACTTATGTTGCACTAGAAAACTTTTCAGAAAGACCAGTGACAGTTTGGCAAGTCTTTTACATTCAAATTTTTTTTTTATCATCAATTGCTGGTGATACACTACACAAAGCAGTACTGTGTGAACACATTTGATACTTGTGCTTCATGTGTGCATTTCTTTGTTTTTGCATTAGGCACGTGAATGGCAAAGGTGAACAGATCACTGCGGTTCCTCAAAGTGATCTACATACTGAGCCAGCTGCAGCAAGCTTCCCTTCTGTGGAGAGGCATACAAGAAGCAATTACAAGTGAAGATCCAATTAGTTTATCTTCCAGCAGTTTGGATGCTCACCCATCGGACACTGTGAATCTGGGGAAGAATGATGAAAGTGATTTGCTGCCACGTGATACAGATAAAAGGCTTTATCACTGCATGAGTGATGCTCTGTAGAAGGATGATGGAGATATAGGGCTATATACTCGCACAATCCTCAGTGAGATGGATAAGAAGACTATCTTAATGGTACAGTGGCTGCCTCCTAGGGATTTTACATTCCCTAAACGACTTGTGGATTATGCTGGAAGGAGGCATTTTCGCAGGTGTAATCCACAGCTGCTTCATGACTTTAAATTTACACAGTACTCAAAGAAATTAGATGGAGTTTTCTGTGGCCCCTGCTTTGTCTTTAATAGTTCAAAGGACACTGTGTTGGTCTCCACACCAATGACCGACTGGTTGAATGCAAAAAAGATCTTGGAGCGGCACATTAACTCTAAAGAGCATCGCAATGCAGTTGCAAGGTCAGAGGCATTTGTAGAAGTGTGTTGTGGCAGGATGAAAACAGCACTGCACTCCATTTCACCAATGGATAAAAGACTGCAAGAACGCACATTACATGCCTTAAAATGTATAGTGAGAATAATCATCTTGTGTGGAAGAGAAAACTTGCCATTACGAGGACGACTGTCCAACAATGGGACCTTCAAATCTCTGCTGCGATATACTGCTGAACTGGACCCTTTGTTTGCAGAACATCTGCAAATGGCACCTAGAAATGCTCTCTATATTTCAGCACAGATTCAAAATGAATTGATTCAGCTCATTTCTTTGCAGATTCAATGAAATATTCTTAACCGCGTGAAGAATGCACATTACTTTAGTTTAATTGCAGATGGCACTACAGACATTTCCTAGAAGGAGCAGATTATGCTAACTCTAAGATATGTTCACCGCACTCACAGGAAGGTAGAAATTCGAGAAGACTTCATTGAGTTTAGAGAGGCTACGGACACCACTGGAAAAGCATTGGCAGATCTTTTCTTGCAGTGACTGGCAGCATGGGGTCTGGATAAAGGATGTATGCGTGGACAGAGTTATGACCGAGGTAGTAACATGAGTGGCCACTTCAGTGGAGTTCAGGCAAGAATTCGGGCATTCTTTCCAGAAGCACTACACATGGCATGCAAAGCACACAACCTAAACTCTGCTATTGTACATTCCTGTGCAATGCGTGAAATGGCAAATGCACTTGACACATGTCAAAGTGTAACTGCCACTTTAAATTCCTCTGCAAAGCACCATAATGTATATTTGTGTCAGCCGAAGGAATTTGCAAGTTTGCCATCAGAGTACGATGATGTGTCTGCAGACAGAAGTACTTCTCTACATGCACCAGGGGCAACAAGGTGGATGAGTCAAGCCAATTTCCTGCATGCCTTTAAGATGAAGTATGTTATTAATGCCAGTTGTTTGGAAACTATGGCAGAATTTGACAAAGAGGCAGAAAGGTACCTATATTCTATTTCCAAATTTGATTTCATTGTTGAGTTGGTAATAATGGAATCTATACTGGGCATTAAGCCTCTTCATCTTTATTTTCAACGTGAACAGACTGATCTGATACAGGCATCAGAAGAAAAGTACAGTTTTGTACCTACCATAAATGTAGATGTTCGAGGATTCCATTGCTGCAGTCCTGACTATTGGGGTATAGTCCGCGTCCCAGTCGGCCCGAATACCAGAGTATAAGGCTGACGTCGGTCAGGGCGCATTAGACTGACGTCAGTACGTCAGGGTACTAATGCGCATGACCGACGTCATATCCTCAGTCTTTTCTTGCCCCAGATGTCAGAAGATCCTAAAAAGACAAGTCCCAAAAAACCTGCACCAAAAACATGTACAATATATACAACAATATATACAAAAATATAAGCATGTAAACTCACCTACACAACCACCCCTAAATACAGAGGGGAAGGAGGGAGGGTAAATTGGACTGCAGCAATGGAATCCTCGAACATCTACATTTATGGTAGGTACAAAACTGTACTATGTTCTTCGTCTTCCATTGCTGCAGTCCTGACTATTGGGTAGAATCCCAAAGCAGAGGTAAGGGAGGCTGGCAAATTATAAAGAAGTAGGAGCTGACAACATGCCTTGCAAAACAGTAGTGGCAAAACCAGCCCTAGACTTAGAGTAGATAGGAAGGTGATAATGCTTAGAGAAAGTATGCACTGAACTCCAAGTAGCTGCTTCCAAAATATCCTTAGTTGCCACCCCCCTTAGAAATGCTGTTGAAGTGGCAGTAGCCCTAGTGGAATGAGGCCTAATCCCAGCTGGAATCTCCTTGCCATGATGGGAATAACAAAATGCAATGCAAAAGCCAATCCACCTAGAAATAGTTTGTTTTGACACAGGCTTGCCCTGAGAACTCAAAGCAAAAGAAACAAACAACTGCTGATTCTGCCTAAAATCCTCAGTCCTGCTTAAATAATAACGCAATTGCCTGTGTACATCTAAAGTGTGCAAAATCTTTTCCCCTTTATTTTGAGGTTCTGCAAAAAACGTAGGCAAATGAATAGTTTGGTTTAAAGCCACACTAGAAACCACCTTAGGCATAAAAGAAGGATTAGTACGTAATGATACCCTATCCTTATGGAAAATCAAAAAGGGCTCTACTGCCATAAGGGCCTGCAACTCAGACACCCTTCTTGCAGAAGTAATAGCCAGCAGAAAAGCAGTCTTCCATGACAAGTATTTCAATTCAGCAGTAGCTGCAGGCTCAAAAGGTTGTAGAGTAAGTTTTTCCAACACAAAATTGAGATCCCAAGCAGGAGTAGGAGCTCTACGTGGGGGTCTTATATTCTTTGCCCCTCTAAGAAACTGCTTGAACAAAGGATGCGAAAACAAAGGTGGGTCACAATCATAGTGAGCTGAAATTGCTGCAGCATGAATCTTTATGGAAGAGAAGGACAAACCTTTGTCCAACAATTCAGTAAGATATTTTAGAGCCACACTCAAATTAGGCTCAGAAATCTCCAAATGCCTTGCTGTACTCCAAAATAAAAATCTCTTCCATTTTTCTGCATACACTTTCCTTGTACTAGGTCTTCTAGCTTCCATAATCACATTTAAAACTTGTTGAGGAAGTTGAGACCTGCTGTGTTTCAACACAGAATATGCCAAGCTGTTAGATGAAGAGAGTGTAGCTTGACATTGAGCAGATGACCTTCCTTCTGAGATAACAGATGAGGAATCAGAGGTAAAGGCCATGGAGGCTTCTTTACCAGACTCCAGTAGAGGGTACCAGTGTTGCCGAGGCCAATCTGGAGCTATCAAAATCATCCTTGGCCTGTCTTGTCTGACCTTTAACAGTACCTTTGGAAGAAGAGGTAGAGGTGGAAAGGCATACACATGAAGGTTTTTCCAACTGAAAGACAGAGCATCCACTTTCCAAGCCGTGTGATGAAACCCCTTTGTGCAATACTTTGGCAGCTGATGGTTTAGTGGAGAAGCGAACAGATCTATGTCTGGAGTTCCCCATGACACTGTCAGTTTCTGAAATACATGAAGATCCAGTTTCCACTCGTGGGGATCCATGATTTGTCTGCTTAACACATCTGCTAAGGAGTTCTGTGCTCCTGGCAGAAACCTTGCCTGAAGAGTTAGTTGCAGGCTTAGCGCAGTCTCCCATAAAATCATTGCTTGCCTGCATAGAGGATAAGAATGTGTTCCCCTTGCTTGTTGATGTACCACATGACAGTTGTGTTGTCTGTTAGAATCAACACCTGCCCTGGAAGAAGTAACTCCTTGAAAGCCATTAATGCAAACTGGACTGCTAACATCTCTTTCATGTTGATATGTAGATGCTGTAGTCTGGCAGGCCACTTGTCTTGTATCCACTTTCCATTTAGATGAGCTCCCCAAGCAATGTCCGAGGCATCTGTCGTCAAGATCTGACTTGCCTCTGGCCGGGTCACAGAGAGTCCCTTGTTTAGGTGACATTCCTGAGCCCACCACAAGAATTCTTTTGAAGGCAAGGTATTATTTGAATGACAGTGTCCAAATCCTGGCAGTGCTGTGTCCATACATTTTTGAGATACCATTGTAACTTCCTCATATGCAGTTTGGCATTGGGAAGCACCAGAATACAAGATGCCATGAACCCTAATGCTTGAAGGACTGTCCTTGCAGTCAGCACGGACTGAAGAGATAGTTGATGGAAGTAAAGTGACAGACTCTTTTGTTTGTCCGGGGTTAAAAGGCCATCTGGGCTGCTGTATTCAGTCTTACACCCAGAAAGCACATGTCTTGAGAGGGTACTAGACTGGACTTTATTTCGTTCACAGAATACCCTAGGCATCTTAGCACTGCGATAACATATTCCAGGTGCTGTAGAAGAACTTCCCTTTCTTGAGCCAGAATCAGGCAGTCGTCCAAGTAAGGATAGATTTGAATTCCTTGAAGCCTGAAGTAAGCTATCACTGGAGCCAGAACCTTTGTGAACACTCTGGGCAGTAGATAAGCCAAAGGGCAATGCAGAGAACTGATAATGAGAATTTCCAGTTCGAAACCTCAGATATTTCCTGCAACTTAGCCTTATAGGCACATGAAGGTAAGCTTCTTTGAGATCTAAAGTTACCATCCAGTGATTTTTGCCCAGCAGAGGTAAAAGCTGTTGTAACGTCAACATCTTGAACTTGGGAATGTCCAGATAAGTGTTGAGGATAGATAAATCCAAAATTGGTCTCCACGTGTTTCCCTTCTTTGGTACAAGGAACAGGCGAGAATAAAATCCTAGGCCCCTTTCTGATACAGGGACTGGCTGGATGGCCCCTATGTGAAGTAACTGTAAAACTTGCTTGTGAGCCTCTTTTCTTTGTTGAGGAGGAACGTCTGGCATGCCTTTGAAAGGAGGCATTGTATGGAAATAAAATCTGTAACCGTGGTGAATGATATCCAACACCCATTTGTCTTGAGTAATTAACTTGCTTGTGAGCCTCTTTTCTTTGTTGAGGAGGAACGTCTGGCATGCCTTTGAAAGGAGGCATTGTATGGAAATAAAATCTGTAACCGTGGTGAATGATATCCAACACCCATTTGTCTTGAGTAATTAAATCCCAGTTTTCTTTGAAAAGAGACAGTCTTCCTCCCAAAGGAGCTGCCAAACGTGAATCTGCTGGCAGCTGAAAAGACAGGTCATTGGGTCTGTTTACGAAAGGACTGACCCCTGCCCTCACCAGAAGTCTGAGCAGGTGAACTCCCTGTTCTAGGCCTAAAAGAACCTTGAGCCCTGCCCCTACCACGTCTAGACCTACCCCTAGACTGAGAATCATAAGCAGGATATGTCCACCCCTTAGCAGGCCAATTTCTACTAAACTTGGTGGCTGCACCTGCAAAAATCTTTAACAGTTTGCATAGACTTAGCTTTGTCCTCCATTTTCTTTAAAACTGCTTCCACAGGCGAACCAAACAACACATCAGACTGTAAAGGAGCATCCAAAATCCTTGTCTTAACATGCTCAGCTAAATTCTGATCCTTCAACCAGGCATGCCTGCGAAGAACAGAACTGGTAGCAGCCACCCTCGAGGAGGCCTGTACAGCATCAAAACCACATTGCAAAGAATGCTTACCCACTTGTTCAGACACATGAACCAAATCCAGCAACTCTTTACACTCAATACCTTCCGCCAAAGCATCCACCTTAGATTTCAATTGTGAAAGGAGATAATTCTGATATTTTAGCATGTGAAACTGACAATTCAAAGCTCTCATGGCTAGAGTGGAAGAAGTATACACTTTCTTTCCCCACCTATCCAAAGCCCTTGCCTCTTTATCAGTGGGAACAGGATTTTTAACCACAGAAGCCTTTACACCCTTAGGCCCTTGAGAAATAGTTTCTGGGTCCGCCCTAGGACTCTTAAACAAATATTTATGAGCTTCGGGCACCCTATAATACCTATCAGGCTTAACAGGAGCAGGAGGCAAAGAGTCAGGGTTCAGGAAGCCTCTGCAAAACATCTTCCACCACATTCAACACAGGAGGAATAGCTAAAGGCCTATGCTGGGGTAAAAACAAGAACTCCCTAAGCCTTTTCCTGGAGTCAGAGTAATCCTGGCCTTCCCATTTAAAGTGCTCCCTCATGGAATGCAAAGTCTCTGAAAATGAGAAATCCTCAGGTGGAGAAGCTGTAGGGGTGGAATCATCCACATCAGAATCAGAATAAGTAGGATACTCCTGCATATCTTCCACAGAAGATTCTGAAGCCTCTGAACACTGTTCAAAACTATCAAACTCGGTTCCACCCTAGGCCTCTTATCAGGCGGGGCATAGAACCCTAATCATAGTAATCAAATCTTCTGCCATTTTAAGCATATGTTTCTTAGGAACAGAACCCGAAATGCTAGGAGAAGCCCCCACTGAAGCTGAAGTAGGCCTACCTCTCAAAGAAGTTTTGGCAACAGAAGGAGAGGCCCTAACTACCTTGGGAAGAGAGGGAAGAACAGTCACCTGAGAAGCCCCTCAGCCTGGCCTACCTCCTGAGAAGGCACATCCTGTAAGAGTAAAGTTTCTGCCTGGGACTCTATGGAAACTCCTGGCAAAACCTCCGGCTCCACTGAGCCTTCTAAAGAACCGACGTCCGGGACTGTCGGTTCCTCAACCCTAGGCTTCACTGTTTTATCCTTGCGCTTCTTGGAAGCGGGCGCGGAGCATCCGGCGGCATTTTATAATTGCAACGCTTCCCAAACACTAACCTGGCACAGTCTAACCTCCTCTTAATAGTGCGTTTGTTAAACCTAGCACAAGAGCGGCAACCAACAACGTCGTGCTCAGGCCCTAAACAAGGTATACACAAGGTATGATAATCCCTATGAGGTATCTGTTTCCCACAAGAAATACAGTTATTCACTTTTCTGACATCCGGTAAAATACTGAGGCAAGAAAAACCAAAATGTTCCCCAACGGGTACTTAGCCAACTCTGTTTCGGTCTGAAACTCCGGTTTCGGAAATATTTCAGTACGCCAACCTGCACTCGCAAAACTGCTTCTGCATCGGACCATGCGGCAAAAAAGACTGAGGATATGACGTCGGTCATGCGCATTAGTACCCTGACGTACTGACGTCAGTCTAATGCGCCCTGACCGACGTCAGCCTTATACTCTGGTATTCGGGCCGACTGGGACGCGGACTATACCCCAATAGTCAGGACTGCAGCAATGGAAGACGAAGAACATCTTCAGTTATCGTAGAAACTCTTAAAAATATTAGATGTGATGCTGACAGCAAATTCAAAGTGCTCTATGAAGAGGTAAAGGAACTTGCAAGTCAAGTCTTCACCGAAGAAAGTGCACCTAGAATATGTGGCAGACAAACAAAAAGGAGCAACATCACTGCTTCTAATCCAGAAGAATACTACAGACGAAACACATTCATGCCATTCTTGGACCATGTGATCTCTGAACTGACAGAACAGCTTATTGAATGCCGCCCACATTTTCTGGCACAATATTTGGCACCCAAGTCATTGTACATGCTTCAGGATGATGCCAAAGTTATTGAACTGTATGAAGCTTACAAGACTGACTTGTCCTCTCTACATAACCTATGAGAGGAACTGGTAAGATGGTCCACAAAGTGGAACATGGTACCAGAGAACCAACTCCCTACCCACAATTATTGATAAACCGTAGCACTTAAAACCTGAGTTCTATCCAGATATCAACACTACATTAAGTATTCTGGCAACAATGCCAGTCAGTGTTGCATCTGCAGAAAGGACACTTAGTGCCTTGAGGAGGATAAAGACCTGGCTCCGAAACTGCATGAGTGAACACCATTTAACAGGATTGGCACTCACGCATATACACGATGACATAGACATTGACATTGAGCAAGTCCTAAGAGATTTCAATCCGTGCAATGACTGGCGCATAAACTTATTTCCATCATAATAGTGCATGACAATGAGATGCACAAAAGTGTTTTTTGCTTGTGTGTGTAGCTGAGAGATTTTCTGGCTCTTGTGTTTCCCTGCTGCTTGCAAATGTTTTAGGTTTTTCACCGCGTTAGTTAACCAAGAGCAGAGCATCAATCAAGCGGCTTAAAGCAGTATTTGCATCCCAGGTTTATGAACCTCCCAGACTGATTTTCAACTACATTTAGATACTTTCTTCAGTAATTATTTTCAAACTACTTTTTCTTTTAAACCTGTACTGCACTTACAATTTTCTGTTCCACTATACAGAAACATGCCTGACTACTGTATGTCGAAGTAGCTGTTTTTTGCAGTTTTTTTATGTTAAATAAGCAGAGCATCACAGACTAAACTACTGTCTGCATTCTTCGTTATAAAACCATTAAAAAAAGATTATTATGATTATGCATTTTTTTTATTATTTCAATGCTGCCATGTGGTGCTTACTGGCAACTTGTCTTGGAACAATTTGATAATGCCTTGGCATTTCTATTTAACTGGTATACGTGCATGAGCCTTGGTATTTCTATTTAACTGGTATATATGTGTGTGTTTGGGTGTGTGTGGGGTACAACTTCATTGGAATGAAGTCTGCAAAATTTTAAATGACAAGGTATTTTGTTTTTGACCCAAGAAGATATGAAATGCTCAAGCTGCTTCATCATGCAATTAATCACCATCCTGGCATATGGCTCACAAATGATCATTCAGGGAGCAGCATTGTGAAAGGGGCGTGGCCTGGTCAGCAGTTTAAGGAAGTGTACGGACAGCAATGTGTAGATGTGGGTGTGGCTTGTTGGGGGCAGCAGTCTAGGAGCTGTGAGTACAAATCTGAAAATCCTGGCTACACCCCTGGTGCCAATTATGTGATCTGTACTATATCTACAATGGCTATGCTTTATTTTGTAAACAAAATGACTGTTAAAAAAACAAACACATTCTAAATCACTTCTGTTTAGTTTCTCCAAGTGGGCCACTTTCTGAGCTGAGAAATTTGGGTATGATATCAACACACTGCCTGGTTTCTACTGAGATACCACTTCATGCATAAATCAAGGATTAGCTCTTTAAAAAGAAAACACATATATTGTTGTGAAAAATTAGATAAGGCTGACATATCATAAGAAACTGCAACTGAGTTAACACTTCTTGCAGAGGTCATAGCACTTAATAAGGCTGTTCCCATGCTAAGAACCTCAACTCAGCCTGATAACATTTGCTCCTTTTGAACCAGTTTATCTTTTCAAACACAAAGTTAAGATCCCAGGGAGAAGCCATCCATTTCCTAAGGAGGCTTTTTATGCAAAATCTCTTCAAAAGCATCTTCACATGATGGTGCATTGAAACAGGGAGATCCATTGTCAGACATGCTGAAATGGCCAACAAATGAACCTTGAATGACTAGTTCAGAGATCATAGGACAGCAACTCACACAAATACTATAGAAACACTAGCACTGAATGGATGCTGGCTCTTTTCTTGGCACCAGCTAGAAAACCTTTTCCACTTGCTAATATACGATTTTCTAGTAGCAAGCTTTTGTGCTTCCATTAATACCTGTTGCACATCTACAAAAAGGTCCCTAAAATGTATTAAAATTATACCATGCAGGAAATCAGCTGCAATTCTTTGTGGTCAGGATGTCTCAAATACTCCTGATCTGCAGTAAATCCAGTTTGTGAGGAAGCTTGCCCCGGCCACTTCCAAAAGAATGGAGAACCACTGATGCCTGGGCCAGAATGGGGGGGGGGGGTCACCAAAATAATCTTTGAGAAATTTTTCTGAATCTTCAAAAAGACTGTATATATTTGTGGAAAAGAATACAAAAACATTCTTGCCCAAGGAAAACATAATTTATTTGTTTTCCAGCCTTTCTTGCATGAAGTCCTGGAGCAGAATCTTGCCAATTGATTGTTATGAGTGGAGACAAACAGATATATTTCAGATGTTCCCCACAGCTGGATCAACTCTTGGAAGACATACAGACTTGGATCCATTCGGATCTGTCCCCTTCCTGCTTAGCTTACCTGTAACACACTTTTGCTTCAACGGTAGTTAAGCTACCTATAGAGTGGGACAGTGCTGAAAATCTATATCCCAGGCTACTTCAGCTAGTCTACACAGAGGATAAGATGTGGCTTCCCCTTACTTGTTTACATACCACATAACTCTGGCATTGTCTGTAAACGGTAGAAGAGGTCCTGAGGAGCAGAGAAGATTGAACCAAAATCATTTTTAATAGCTAACGCCTGGTTTATGTTTGTGAGTTTCAGTTGGTCATTTGTTCTAAAGATGTTGTACTTTTATTCCCATAGACATTGCTCCCCAAGCAAAGTCGGAGGTGTCTGTTGTGACTGAGAATGCTGGAGCAAAAAGGGAGAATAGGAAATCTAAATTGTGAGAAATCTGATGTCTCTACCACAAAATCTCCTTTTCAAAAATCCCAAAACTGGAATCTGAAATATCTGGGGATGTTGATGCTGGGACCATAGAGATTTTAAGTACTACTAGATTTTTCTTATGTGGAATCCTGCAAGAGGTCTCATGAGTATCATAGATGCCATGAGACCAAAAATAAATATAAGAATTCCCTTGCTGAGATAGTAGTCTGAGTGGCAAACCTCCGAATTGAGAGGTCCAGAAGACACCCCAGAAAAACAACCCTATGAGGAGTCACATAAGACTTCTCTCAGTTCCTGGAATCCCAGCCTGCAGAGGAGATCCCATACCCAAATCCGAGAGCCTTGATGCTTTGAAAAAGATTCCACAAAGATAAGCAAGCTATCTAAAAATGTGAATACCTTGCAGTCTACAGTAGGCTATCACATAAGCCACGCACTTTGTGAATACTACAGTAGATGGACAACAAGGTAATGCAAAAAATTGATAATCTGATCCAGACTAAGAAAATCTTAAGCAATGTCTGAAACTTGAATCTATATGCATGTGATGATATGGTTTAAAGTCAATGTCACTAAAAAATAAGGAGGTAACAAATTGTGAACAGATATTATGAACTTGAGAACTATCACAAACAGATTCAGAAAATAAAAATCCAGAACTGGTCTCCAAGAATCTTCTTTATTTCTTTGCCATCAGAAAAATCCTGAAATAAAACCCTTCCTCTAACTAGGAAGAAACAGTTTCTATCACCTCCTGTACAAGCACATGCTGAATGACAGAAGGGTAAAGAGTCTGGTTTGGCAGGTGAGGAAGAATCCCCATGAAAGGAGGAAGAGACTCCCACTGCCACCTATAGCCTTGATGGATTTCTCTCAAAACTTATCTGAAAAAGGACTTCCAAGATTGCTGCACATTGAGTAACAGCTTAATTCTAGCTCTCTGTGAGAAAACAGAAACTTAGCAGAGGAGGCTAGCGGGCTTGATTTCTGGGTAAATTTCAGTAACTGGTTAGTTAAGTGCATTGCCCAGATGCCAGGAAAAAAAGAAATACAGTGGACCTGAAGGAAAATCAGCTACAAAAGATGACAAAGAAACATTGAGTGGGAAAAGTATGCTGTTCAGCAAAAAAGCAGTGCAAGCTTCAGACATGAATTCTAGTAACAGAGAAGAAAGTATAAGGCAACTGCATACAGAGTGAAAGAGTGACTTTCCTGGATTTATAAGTATTTTTTTCTGGCTTTCGCTTTAATTACTGCATCTCGACTGCATTTCGCCTAAAAACAGCTCTGCATATTGTTTTTACTGTACCTGTGTAGATTTTAAACTGTTAGCACTTTAAAAAGTTATTTTTGTTTAATTTAATTGTTAGGCTAACACACTCAAGTGCGCTAGCCGTTTTATAGCATTTACTGTTTGCTACTGTATCTTTTTCTCCTTTCTCTGTAAAACAAAAAGAAAAAAAAATATCCTTGTTTTCCCGCTTTTCTGAACTAGAACAGTCCAGTCTTCAGATTTTGCTGATCTCTGGGCTTTGTCTTAGTTCCTGTGCTATCCATTTCCTTATTTGGATAAGAGGAAGCTTCTTTGTTCACCAGTGGGAGTGGGGAGCACTGAGCAACCTATTTGTCCCTAGAGGATTGGTTCCAGCCCAGCAACTTGTAGTTTATTGGCCATTTTGGGTCAATTGCTGGCTCTTTTCAACCCCCTGCTATAAAGCCCGTTTTTGAGCGCTTTAGCGCGAAGTTGCTCATAGAGCAGCATCGGGCAGTGCCGGTTAATCAAGTTTAAACTATTTCTGGCTCCATAAAGTCTACTCTTCAATTTTTCCCTTAGAACTGCTTTACTTGCAATCTAAACAGCCTATACTCTAACTGAAAAGCTCAGCACTTGCTCCTAAAGCATTTTTTATACAGGTAAAACACTCAAACAAAAGAAAGTACTTCATTCACCTAAATTCCCTTGAGTACCCATTTCCCTATAGATCCTTTCTGACTCAGTTACACAGCAATCTTTTTCACTATTCTAGCATGTCGAAGGGTCAGTTGCTGGCGTCCTCTCCTGTTCAGCTGGTGAATCTAGGAATCTTGAGGCAATGTTACAATTGCCTCATGTACACAGACAACCCTCTCCTCCTCCCAACAAATACAAATATATGCGAGAGATGCAACTATATAGCCAAACTGGAGGCTGAGCTCTCTCAATTCAGTACTGGCAAGACCAGTCAGGAGGAGAAGGTAACCACGCACACCACAAACCCAGTCTCACATAGAACTATCACAACTGCAAACCAAACACATAAACACACAAAAACATAGTCAGAGGCGCTGATTAAAAATCTACCAAAACAACAGAGGCCTCCAAAGCAGACACCCAAGCAACCGCCACATAGTTCACAAAGTCAGTGTGCTAAACAGTCACAGCCCTTAAGGCCAAACAACATGCCAGACACACTTGTAATAGGTGACTCCATAGTCAGACACACGGACGTCCCGCTCACCAGACTGAACAAGGAAAAGGTCACAGTAAGCTGCCTGTCGGGAGCTAGAATCCGCCACATAACACAAGCACTCAGGTCACTCCACAGCAAGTACAAATATGACTCAGTCATTGTACATGCCGGTGTGAACGACCTGAGACGTACTTCTCTGGACTACATGAAGAGAGACATAGAGGAGCTCTCTGACTATGTAGCCCAGGCCGGTATGACCCTGACCCTGAGCAGCATCTTCCCCTCACCAAGAATGATGCCACAGTACAAAGACAAAATGATCAGTTTTAACAATTGGCTTAATTACTGGTGTCATTCTAAGGGGATCCAATGTCTGTCTGCTTGGGATGACATGCTCGACAAGCCACTCTGCTTCGCAAGGGATGGCTTGCACCTGTCACCCCTGGGCTTCCGAATATTGGCCAAGGCTCTTGCCACCCCCATAGTGCCTTTTTTAGGCAAGGCTCAAATGACAAACCTACCTCCCTAGAAAACACAAGTGGAAAAAAAATAAGGGTAATGCTGCTCAATGCCAGAAGTCTAAACCTCAAGATGCCCGCCCTCGAAGCCCTCCTCAGTATGGAGAACATTGATGCCTGTGCAGTGACTGAAACCTGGTTCAAGGCTCCTAAGAGCATCCCAGCACTATCAGGTTTTACCTCATATCATGCTTTCCGGCCCCAAAACTTGGACCGAACCACAAAAGGAGGGGGAGTATCCATATTCATCAAAGATACCCACACCTCCAGGTTAGTGGCAACGCACGAAGCATCGGAGACCATCCAGGTGCAAATAACCATAGGCAAAACTGCCTTACAATTTGTAGCATGCTACAGTCCACCCTCTCAAACTCAGGAACCCCACACAGCCTTCCTGAAGACACTGGTGAGTATGAATGTCTCTCCAAATACCATCATATTGGGAGACTTCAACTACCTAAACAGACTGGGAACATTACTCAAGCCCAAACACCCTAGCCCAAAGGTTCCTAGAATTCATAAACTCAAATGCGATGGAACAACTAGTCACCATTCCCACAAGAGGAGACAATATACTAGACCTGATCATCACAAACATGGGGACAAAATGCTCCACACCAGAAGTATATCCCTCATTGGTAAGATCAGACCATAAATTAATCTCACTGGAAATCCACATCCCGCCCCACCCCTGCACAAAAGACCACAGTGAAGAACTTCTCAAAAGCCAACTTCACACTTCTTAAGACTGAAGTGGTATCCTTCAAGGTCCCTGGGCCAGTGGAAACCACAACCCACACTGCTGAATCCTTTACAAATGCCTTCTACGGGCACCTTCAAGAATGCATGGATCATGCAATCCCAAATAAAACCAAGACCCATTCCCCAAAGGCAGGTGCCGGTCTGGTGGACCCCAGCCATAAACAAACTTTACAACAGAAGGAGGAAGCTACTACATGACAGAGCAAAATCCCTAAAAGGGAAGGCATCTCTGATCAGTACTAGCAAAAACTACGATCACTCATAAAATCATCCAAGGCCAACTTTGAGAGAAAAATCGCAAAAGACACAAAAGACAATCACAAGGCCTTCTTTAGCTATGTTAGAAACCTGGGTGGAAACTCCCAGATATGCTCAGAGTTAGTCCAAAATGACACAAAATACACTGAACCCACTGACATTGCCAACATTCTGGCAGACAGGTTCAGTGCAAATTTCTCCTCCCCCCCAAAAGGAGAAATAACTATCCCAGCAGAGTGTAGCCTTCCTAACATCTCAGATGCCCAGGTGAGAGCCGCCCTCTCTAAAGCTAAAAACACAGCATCAATGGGACCGGACGGTGTCCCAGGCTGTGTGCTACATGAACTCCAAGAGGAACTAAACCCACACATAAGGCTGCTGTTTAATCTTAGCCTTACTACAGGATACGTACCCAAAGAGTGGCGTACGGCAACAGTGGTCACACTTCACAAAGGCGGTGCTTCTACGGACCCTGGAAATTACCGCCCCATAAGCTTGACGAGCCTGGTCTGCAAAGCTATGGAGAGGATCATTATGGAACTCATAAACAAAGACATTGGGGACCTACAGACATTGGATCCTACCCAATTTGGCTTTGTCAAGGGCAGATCCTGCCTTTTGAACTTGGTCGACTTTTTTGAAACAGTCACTAAGGCCATTGATGGAGGGTAAGGCAGTTCACACAGCCTACCTTGACCTTGCAAAAGCCTTTGACACAATACCCCACTCGGGCATCATAGACAAACTCACCAGCTTAAATGTAAACCCATATGTCACGAGATGGGTTGCAAACTGGCTCAAGGACAGAACCCACAGGGTCAGAGTTGCTGGAGCTATGTCAGACTCTAAGCCAGTCACAAGCGGTGTCCCACAGGGCTCAGTCCTGGGACCCCTCTTGTTCGGCATTTATTTTTCCGAGGTACAGGCAAACATAGGAGGACTGTGGCTGACAAAGTTCGCAGATGACTGCAAACTGGGCGCCATAACTGATACTCCAGCGGACACAAACATCCTTCAGAGAGGCCTCATAGAAACGGATAATTGGTGCCAGAGCCATGGCCTTAAGCTGAACGCCAAAAAATGTATAGTCATACCCTTTGGGAAAAACAAGGTACCCACAAATTACCACATAGGTGGTAATCCATTAAGTACGGAAGAGGTAATCAGGGACCTAGGGACTCAGATTGACAGTAACCTCTCATTTGACACTCACATTGCCAAAGTGGTTAGGAAGACCTTCTATATTGCCCACCTTATCATGAAGGGTTTCACATCTAGATCAAGAGAGGTCATTGTGCCCCTGTACTCTTCTCTTATCAGGCCAATGATTGAGTACAATGCCCCATTTGGGATGTATCTTACCCGACACCTGCAGCAGCTGGAAAGACCCCAAAAGTTCCTCACCAAGAGGATAAAGGGTCTTAAACATATGTCATATGCTGCCCGACTGAAAAAACTTCAGCTCTATTCAGTCGCATACCGCCTACTCAGAGGTGACCTGTGCCTGCCGTACAAGGCCATGTCCAATCCGGAATTAATGGGCATGCTCCACCTCAGAAAATCCAAATCCATCAGAGCCACGAGAGCAAGAGACTTAAACCTCAACACAGAAATAAATAGGACGTGCTGGAGGGACAGATTCATAACCCAGAGGCTCCCTACACTCTGGAACAGAATCCCAATCCATGTTAGGCAGAGCCCCTCACTAACTCTATTCAAGAGAAATCTTGAAGAGTGGATGGGAGACCGTAGGTTTATCCCGGGGGTCATCTCTGTGTCACTACTAGACAGAGGCACAGTAAACTAAACCCTAAATGGGCATAGTATTCTCATCCTAAGGGGTGGTGAAAGCCACACACACACTGGCTAGGCTTATAAATGCCCTAGGGCAGATAGCCTAGTACGAACCTATGAACCTATGATTAAAATAAACAAAACCATGACGGGAGTATATCAACTCAAATAATAAAAGACTGAAAAAAAATGGAAGAAGATTTAAACAGTTTTTCAGATAAGGTGATAAAACTGCAAAATTCAGAGGATGAAATATAGAAAAGCCTGGTTGCACAAAACTGCACAAGAAGAGATGTTTCAAAAAAATTAACAGAGGATATAGCACATAGGGAAAACCTGAGATTTCCTGCTGTACCATTAATAGTAAATATGCAATCTTACTAGCACAATGAGTTGATTCTGACAAAACTGTGGCAGAAAAACAAAATATTAAAAGTGGCAAATAGAGTATTTGTGGAGAATAATTGTACACCAGGCAGGAGAGGAGTAAATGTATCCCATTATTCAGGGAATGTAGACAACCAGCTGTAAAACTCAAACCGCTGTACCCAGCAATCTCCAAAATATTTTACTCTGGAGGGACAAAAATCACTTTTTGATGAAGTACATGCTAAGGAAGAACTACAAAAATTTATCTAGCAAAGGGTGAGTTGTGAGAGAGGGAGATTCTGCTCTTTGTTCTTCTGGTGGTGTGCACCACAGAGTGACTGTTTTAGTGAAACCTTTTCCAGTGTTTCAAAACAAAATGCTTAACAGAAGAAAAGAAAACACAAGAGTCAACTAGAAGAATCGAGAATACATTGGAAATGAAGCAAAGACAGGATGTGGGAGATGGAGATGAACAGAATAAAATCAGTTACTTGGAAACTGACAAATGTGGGATTACAAAGCAATAATTATATTTGTGAAACATGACAGAACAAGAAAATCTAAAAATATTGGGACTTTTTTGGACTTTGTTAAATTTGTAAAGGACTCTTAACATATGCCCTACATCATGTCAATAATGTTAGGAAAAACACTCAGGAGAGGGGAAGAGAAAGGAAAAGTACAGTTGTGTACACTTACCATACTACATAAATGTAGATGTTCGAGTGTATTCACTGTTGCAGTCATTACATTTGGGTAATCTGCTGGCAGGTTGCCCTCAATCGGCCTGATTAACAAAGTCTTGGGTCCTGCATCGGTTGCTGTCCCTTCTTCCATGACATCAGGTCATCAGGGGTATAAAACATGCAGCCGCCGCCATTACATCAGTTTTTCTTGCCCAAGATGTCAGGTGCCCCCCAAATGGTGAGCAAATAAAATTAAAAACACAAAAAATATACCTCCAATCCCAAAAGCAAATACACCAAAAAAGGCTTTTAAGCATAGTAAAGGAAAGTAGAGATAAAGTAAGAGGAAAACAGGGGGTTGGAGGGACAGTAACCAAGACTGCAACAGTGAATACACTCGAACATCTACATTTATGGTAAGTGTACACAACTGTACTATGTTCTTCGTATTTCACTGTTGCAGTCATTACATTTGGGTAGATTCCCAAAGCTATGGTTGGGAGGATGGATTTATACAGCATTAGGACCAGCTATAAGGACCTGCAGGACAGCAGTGGCAAAGCCAGCTCTGGATTTAGAGAAGAGATGTAAATGGTAATGTTTGGTGAACATATGAACTGAGCTCCAGGTAGCAGCTTCTAGAATGTCTCTGGTAGAAACACCTCTGAGAAAGGCTGTAGAAGTAGATGCAGCCCTGTTGGAATGAGATCTGACCCCCTGGGGGATAGTTTTACCATGGTGCATATAGCAGAAACAAATACAATGGCTTATCCATTTGGAAATAGTCTGCTTTGAAATAGCCTTTCCCTCTGTCCCTACAGCAAATGCCACCAGTAGTTGTTAAGTTTTTCTTAGAGATTTTGTCCTGTTTAAGTAAAATCTAAGTTGTCTGTGCACATCCAATGAATGCAAAATCCGCTTCCCCTTGTTCTGTGGATTGGGAAAGAAAGTTGGCAAATGAATGGTCTGATTAAGAGCCACACTGGATACCACCTTAGGCATGAAAGATGGATTGGTCCTGAGAGACTCCCTGTCTGCATGAAAAATAATGAAAGGCTCCACTGCCATAAGAGCTTGTAATTCGGAAATCCTTCTAGCTGAAGTGACTGTTAAAAGGAAAGCTGTTTTCCAGGAGAGAAATTTTAAGTCTGCAGTAGCAGCTGACACAAAAGGAGGGAGAGTGAGTTTTTCCAATACAAAATTGAGGTCCCAGGCAGGAGTTGGTGCTCTCCTGGGTGGTGTTAAGTTTTTGGCCCCTCTGGGATACTGCTTTAGCACAGGATGAGAGAAAAGGGGAGGTTCTGTGTTGTAATGAGCAGAAATGGCTGAGGCATGGATTTTTATGGAAGAAAAGAACAGGCCCTTATGAAGCATCTCAGTTAAGTATTGTAAAATCTGAGGAATATTGGGCACTGCTGTGCTTATTCCTTGTGATGATTTCAGGCACAGAATCTTTTCCATTTGTCAGCATAAGATTTTCTAGTGCTAAGCCGTCTTGCCTTCAAAATGACATCCATCACAGGTTTGTTGAGGGATGCTAAGGGTGAATTTAGGTGATTAGCCATGCTGCAAGATTCAAAGTTTGGAGCGGAATATGCAGAATTTAGTTGTTCTGCTGAGACAGTAAGTAAGGTGTCTGAGGCAGGTGCCATGGTGGAAGGTGTGACACATTGAGCAGGAGTGGGAACCAGTGCTGGCGAGGCCAGTCTGGAGCAATCAAAATCATTTTTGGTTTGTCCTGTTTGACTTTTAGTAGAACTTTGGATAGCAGTGGCAGTGGGAGAAAAACATAGACTGATAAGTTTTTCCAGCTGAATGATAAAACATCCACTTTCCTGGCTTTTATGTGAGGAGTTCTTGTGCAGAATTTGTTCAACCGATAGATCTGCGGTGAGCCAAAAAGATCTATGTCTGGACTACCCCATTTGCATGTCAGCATGTTGAAAATCCGTGGTTCCAGTTTCCATTTGTGTGGGTCCATGAGATTTCTGCTTAGTTCGTCTGCCAGAGTATTCAGCTTTCCTGGCAGTAATTAAGCTTGTAGTTATATCTAATAGGTCAAGGCCGTGTTCCACAATGCCATGGCTAGTCTGAAAAGGGGGTAGGAGTGTGTACCCCCCTGCTTGTTTATGTACCATATAACTGTGGTGTTGTCTGTCTTTATCATTAATTTTCCTGGATGAAGATAGTCCTTGAAGGCTGTCAGTGCATTTTGTACAGCTAGCATCTCTTTTTGATTGATATGAAGTTGCATTTGATTTGGGCTCCATTTGCCCTGAATGCACTTCCCTGCCAGATGAGCACCCCAAGCATAGTCTGATGCATCTGTAGTTAGGGTTTGGGCGGCAGGGGGTGGAGTGAATGGCAGTATCTTGTTTTGGTGGCAGGCCTCTGCCCACCATAGGAACTCTAGTTGCAGGCAAGGTAAGATAGGAATCATTGTTTCCAGGCTGTGACAATGTTGACTCCATACACTTTTTAAGTAGCACTGAAGTTTCCTCATATGCAGTCTTGCATATGGAATTAGAAGAATGCAGGAGGCCATGAACCCCAAGGCTTGCAGAATTTGTCTTGCAGATAGCAGGGTTTTTGTGGCCACCTGTTTGAAGTAAGTTACCAAATGAATTTGATTTTCTGGCGTAAGGTAAGCCATCTGGGCAGTTGTATTCAAGCTTGCACCCAGGAATGTAATTTTTTGAGAGGGTACCAGTTGTGATTTCTTTTCGTTTATGGTGTACCCTAGACAGGTTAGAACCCTTTTTACAAACGCCAGATGTTTTAGAAGAATGTCCTTGTTTTCTGCCTGAATTAGACAATCATCCAGGTATGGATATATCTGAATATTTCTTTGCCTACAAAATGCAATTACTGGAGCCAGGCACTTTGTGAAGACCCTGGGTGCAGTAGATAAGCCAAAGGGCAGTGCAGAGAACTGGTAATGCAAGTAGCCTGCTTTGAAGCGGAGGTATCTTCTGCAAGATTCCCTGACTGGGATATGCAGGTAAGCCTCTTTTAAGTCTAAAGTTACCAACCAGGCATCTTTGCCTAGCATAGGAAGTAACTGTTGAAGAGTCAGCATCTTGAATTTTGGAATGTCCAGAAATGTGTTTAGAACAGATAAGTCCAGAATTGGACGCCATGATTTGTCTTTTCTGGGTACCAGGAAAAGTCTTGAATAGAAACCTTGTCCCTTTCCCTCTTCTGGTACTGGTTGAATAGCCCCCATGTTCATGAGAGACAGTACTTGCTTTTGGGACTCTGCCCACTGATTTGGGGGCAGATCTGGCCATCCGTCTGGGATTGGCAACATGTGTTAATGAAATTTGTATCCCTGAGATACTATATTTAACACCCATTTGTCCTGGGTTATAAGTTGCCAGTTTTCCCCTCAAAGGGGCGGCAAAAAGGTAAGTGCTTGGCAAGTGTAATGGGAGGTCATTGTGACCGTTTACCATAGGGAGGTACCTTATTAATTTCAGATTTGGAGGAGAAGGAGGCACCCCATTGGTTTGTTCTAAAAGTCCCTTGTGATTGAAACCTGGAGCCTTTGGAATGTCTGGGTTTGACTTGAGTGGCTCTCGAAGGAACTGGAAAGGACCAGTTCTTAATAGGCCAGTGCCTACTAAATCTTGGAGGTTGTAAGAAATCTTTCACAATTTGCATAGATTTAGTTTCATCTTCCATCTTTTTTAAAACTTCTTCAGCCTTATTAGCAAAGAGACGGTCCTGTTGTAAAGGAGCATCCAACAATTTTGCTTTAACATGATCAGGCAGAGTTTGCTCTTTGAGCCAAGCATGCCTTCTTAGCACAGACCCAGTTACAGCAGCCCTGCAAGATGCCTCCAAAGAATCAAAACCACATTGCAAAGTATGTTTTCCAACTTGTTCAGCTGAATGCAATAAATCCTGTACATCTTTATCTTCCACACAGTCAGAAATTAACATTATTTTCTGTTTTAGCAGTCCCATGATATGCTATTGATATTTAAGCATATGAAATTGACAGTTTAAAGCCCTGATTGCCAAGGCTGCAGAAGTGTAAACCTTCTTACCCCATCTATCCAGCACCCTGGAATCTCTATCAGAAGGGGTAGGATTTTTTGCTGTACAGGCCTTAATGCCACTGGGACCCTGAGAAATGGTTTCAGGATCTGCAATAGGGTTTTTGAAAAGGAATTTGTGGGAGTCAGGAACCCTGTAGTATCTGTCTGGCTTAAAAGGAGCCGGAGGCAGAGAATCAGGAGCCATACTAGATTCTGAAAAAACATCATCAAAGGCCTATTCTGAGGAAGAAGAAGAAGAAAATCCCTAAGTCTCTCTTTAGATTCAGAAAAATCCTGACTTTCCCAGTGGAAATGTTCCCTTAAAGTATGTAAAGTTTCCCCAAAAGAAAAATCCTCAGGGGGAGAAGCAGAAGGAATGGAATCTTCTGCATCAGAGTCCTCATATGTAGGTATACACAAATCCTGTTCATTAGAAGAGTCAGAAGAAAGAGAATCCTGTTCAGAAGATTCATAGTCAATGTCTTGCCTAAGCCTCTTAGAAGGGGGTGGGGGGGTTGGCTATCCCTGATCAGAGTAATTAAATCTTCAGCCATTTTGATCATTTGTTTTTTAGGCATATGGGGCCGGCACATGAGGCCCAGGCATCGTTTTTTAGACAAAGATTTAGATTTTGGCCTTAGTTTTGAAGATGGCGTCGGTCTAATATACAAATCTGCAGGCCTAAAAACTCCCTCAGAAGCCGGTGCCTGCACAGCGGCTCCGGACCCATCTAAGGTAGAGACATCCGCGGGTTCCATAACTGAAGCTTCTCGCGGCATACTGGACTCCGAATGGGTCTCAGTAGAGGTCTGCAAATCAGAAGTAGCGGGTATCAGGGGCTGCAAAAGCACCTCACTGAGTACCAGCGAACTGGCGACTGGTTTAGGAGAAGCGTCGTTGTCAGTTTTGGACCTTGACGGCCTGTTTCTGTCTTTTTCTTTGCGTTTTTTCGGTATTCCGGTAGTCAGATTGCTAACCGACGACATTTCTGGATAATTAAAATGTGAGCCAAAATATTTAGATGCAAAAATATACCGACGTTTAATAGTACGTTGATTAAATTTAGACAAAAACCGACAGCAAGGTACGTTGTGGTTGGGGCCTAGGCAAGGAATACAGTTCAAATAAAAATCCTTATGAGGTATTTGCTTCCCACAAGTAATGCAATTATTAACTTTTACTGACATCGGTAAGGAGCAAAAAAAGTTTCCCCAATGGGATACTTAGCTTTTTAGTTGAAGACTTCGGTTCTGAAACTCAAAAACGTAAATTTCAGGAGTCGACTGACCGGCACTTGTGAACTGCTTCTGCTTCAGGCACCACGCAGCAAGAAAGACTGATGTAATGGCGTCGGCTGCATGTTTCATACCCCTGACGACCTGACGTCATGGAAGAAGGGACAGCAACCGACGCAGGACCCAAGATTTTGTTAATCAGGCCGACTGAGGGCAACCTGCCAGCAGATTACCCAAATGTAATGACTACAACAGTGAAACATGAAGAACATCTGTAAGTAAATATTTTTTTTTTCTTAATGGTATTATTTTAATAGTGCATGATTTTCTTTGCATGGTATAAAGTTTTCTTAAAAAAAAAATTAAGTGTAATGGGGATACTAATACAAAAAGGCACTCCTGTTTTTTTTTTTTCTTTTTTTTTTCTCCTTATTCAGTTTTAAGATATGTAGGCACTGCAATGTAAGTAAAAAAAGAAGAATCTGGTTAAAAAGAGCATGACAAAAGAAAAATTAGTATGCTTTTTTTTATGGTTGCATAGGGGAATGACTGGGTTAAGGACCTTAACAAGCTAGCAAGAGAAAGCAAGTAAACGAAAAAGAATATTGAATATTATATAGTTTTTCCTAGTAAACAAATATATGCTTGGCAGTTGTGTGCCTGGTTCTCATGCCTCTTGCAGACAATCTGATAAAGAGGAATGGCTTAAAGAACATGTTTTCTGAAAGCATTAAGTGTTTCCTAGGTGAGACAAAGATAAAGGGACAAAAGAGATAAAGATAAGACAAAGCCAAACAGCACTTAGTAGCAGCACAGGCTGTACCATGCGTCTTAGCACAGATAACCTTTTTTAGGTTATCTGGTGTGTGTGTGTGTGTGTGTGTGTGTGTGTGTGTGTGTGTGTATGCGTGGCTGTCAGTTTGGAACACTTGCTCCTATTAGAAGGGTAAAACTTCAATATTTGAAGATGTACATAGTTGTGGGTTAGTACCAAGTTAATAAGTTTTAGGGAGTACTGGGGTGTGCTTTTTTTTGTTTTAGGGCTTTTAGTAAAACAAAATGTTTTGTAAGATGTGACACAGGGTCAAACGAAGATGACAAGAAACAGCTGTATAAAAGATTAACCTGGCAAACAGTATATGCATGTAATAAAAATGCTGGAACTAGACATTTAACAAAAAAGCTGTTATACATAAAAGGTTGGAATAATGACTTTAAGAAAATAATTTATTGTCTCTGAACATCAATGGTCTCACAGATAAATACAAAAAAGAAAGTAGTGAATGACACAAAATGTAGAGTGCAAATAGCTATGCTACAGGAGATACATTTGGAAAGAACTGAACATATGAATTTGATAAAGAAAGATTTTCATGATAGTTAGTCAGTGGAATACCTGGGGCAAATGAAAATTTACTTATATTAATTGCAAGAAGAACTTCAATAATGACAGAAGAGGATAAAAAAGATAATTACGTTAGATTTGTAGTACTAAGGGGTTACTGGCAAGGGACGAGGATTACACTGCCATATATTTATATTCCGGGTCTATATCATATATTCGAAATTCCAAAATATCGAACACCATAAGTTCGAACTTGAAATTTCGAATAATGGTAACATCGAACACTCAGAATAGCGATTTTTTTCCCAGGGAAAAAATTTGCTGTTACGAGAAACATACACACAACACAAGCACACCAAAACAAAGAAACCATACACATACAGTTAACAAACCCAACCCTACACTAAACCATACATACATTCCTAACTATCCACTTACCTTAACCTGCACTCTAACCCTAAGGTCCGTAACTATTGCACACATACCCTACGAAACTATACAAAAACAAATTAATTAATACACACACATACAGTTAACAAAATCCAACCCTACACTACACCATACACACATTCCTAACTATCCACTTAACTTAACCCGCACCCTAACCCTAAGGTCCGTAACTATCGCACCACAGCAGAGGAAATAGCGAAGCCACGGAATGGCCCACTGAAATCTTGCCCTAGGTAAGATTTCAATGTTCTGGGGCTTTGCTATTTTCATCCTTCAATGTAGTGGGTTCGATATTATAACTTCGAAGTTTTACAACTTCGAAGTTATAACACACACCTTATATTTCACCTAAAACTGCTATAATGGAGCTTAAGAAAATTCTGGAAGAGAAAATTAGCTTTCAGCAAGGAATATTCCTTATAGGTAAGGAGTGGAATTTGATCTGTAACACTGAACATGTGTCTGGGGCCCTAGAAGGGAAAATATAACAAAGGAGGGTAGATTTTTTGAAGAAACTTAGGAAAATATTTGGCATGGAACATGTTAATTCAGTACTAGCAGTTCAGAGTGAATTTACGTATTACTCCCCAAGATACAAAAACTAGGCTAGACAGAATTTAAATTTCACAGAACATGTACATTTAATAGAAGATCTTGATAATCACCCTGTAACTATTTCAGATCATGTGCGAATAATAACTAAACTAAAAACAGGGTAATGAAAGAAAAGTGAGACACTGATGCTTTCCAACCTATCTGTTGTAAAATAAAACCTGAGTTTGGCGTAGCAGAAACAACTGAACCAAATGGATAAGTAGCTAAACCAAAACGCTACACGGTCTTGAGACGCCAATGTATCCTCACACCTGGTACCAAAAGTATATGAACTGAATGTCCAGAAAATACTGTATAAAGATTTTTAATAAAATAACAAAAACACGTGAACAGCACAAATAGGATTCAGTTAAGCGCTTTCACCCGCTAAATTTTGGGCTTCATCAGAACTGAACATAATCAACGTACCATTACAATTTAAAAACTATTTGGCGCCAAATACTAGGCTACAATTTAAAGTTACAGACACATACCAAATACTATAACAAAAACTAATTAACAATAAAACAGATTTTCCTAATATAATATACTCTACGTATGTAATTATTTAAAAACATGAATATCATTGTGAAAATCATCTGTACATATTAAGCAGTGGTTTGATAGAAACAAGGTCATTTAATCCCGGGGGGTGTTGAAGCATCTGTTAACAACTGCCACCACATTTCTTTGTACAACAAAGATGTTTTAAAATCTCCACCCCTGGGGTTTGTCTTGATACTGTCAATTATGGCAAATTTAAAAGTGTGACCATCACCATATTTTTGAATGTGCCTATACAATTTTCATCCTTCCTCTTAATACAATATAAGTGATCGTAGATCCGCTTATTGATCTGCCTTTCGGTCTTACCTATATAAAAAGCCATACATGTACAGCAGTTGGTAATGTATATAATACCTTTAGATTTGCAATTCCCTTGCTTATATTATATATAGGTCTTATTGATATTACTTAATTTTTACCTTCACCTTCATTAATAGTGTGGCATAAATTACACATGCCACACTTCTTAGTGTGTTTGCAACTGGGATTTAAAACTAATGGACCTCTTTCTAAATATTTTTTAATATTTGGCCCCATTTCATTCACAAATAGGGGGTGACATCCTACAATCCTCGTGACCTCTTCATCGGCTAAAATTATCTTCCAATTTGATGTCATAATATATTTGATTTTAAATGAATGAGGTCCATATTCAATAATTAGAATTATGTACTCACCATAACGTTCCATCTGAGAAGGTGTCTTCATCTGTCTGCAACCTGTGGGTCTTGGATCCGATATCGGATCCGAGCCGGCAATTATTTATACAGCTATGGATCCGAGCTCCAAGCTCCTCCCCTCACCCATAATCCCCTGCCAACCCCAACTGACCTCAGATCAAGTTTGCCCTCTTATATACCTGAAAAGGTATCCCAAAAAAGAAAAAAGGCAGGAATAATACTAAGTCTTCTGAAGGCCAGGGGGAAGGAGGGGGGGATGGTTGCAGACAAATGAAGACACCTACTCAGATAGAACATTATGGTGAGTACATAACTTCTAAATCTGAAGTAGGGACTTCATTTGTCAGCAACCTGTGGGACAGAGTCCCCAGCTACCTGAATCTTGGGCGGCCATCATGGAAGGATGTTCCGGAGCACTGCGGAGCCAAAGGATGCTCTACCTCTGGAGGTGACGTCCAGCTTGTAGTGGTGAATAAAGGTATGGAGGCCCAAGTGGCTGCCGAGCAAATATCATCCAAAGGGACTCTAGATCTGAATGCAGTAGACGTAGATATAGAACGAGTGGAGTGAGCACGGACCCTTTGAGGTGCGGACCTCCCAGAAGTCTCATAAGCCAGACGGATACATTGGGAAATCCAGTGTGATAAGGTGACCTTCGAAACAACTTTACCTAAATGGAATTTAGAAAAGGAGACGAACAGCTGATCAGATTGTCTGTGACCAGCAGTTCTATGAATATAGAAACGCAGCTGCCTGTGCACATCTAACGAGTGCAGCTTGTATTCTCCTTTATTCTGGTAATTAGGGAAGAAAACAGGGAGATTGATGGACTGATTGATATTGGTTTCTGAGGCCACCTTAGGTAGGAAGGATGGATTGGTCCTGAGGTACACTCTATCCTGATGAAAAACCAAATAAGAGGGTTTTAACGGAAAGAGCTTGAAGTTCTGCAACTCTTTTCGCAGAGGTGATGGCTACTAGGAAAGCTGTTTTCCAAGACAGGTATTTAAGATCAGCAGAGGCAGCTGGTTCAAAGGGGGAAGCAGTTAAGGCCTGAAGAACTAGCGATAGATCCCAAGGGGGTATGGCTTTTCTCTGATCGGGGGCCTAAGCAAAAAGGTACCCTTGAGGAAGGTTTTACATAGTTTAGCTGACATCAAGGGACCAGTCTCGTGACCTACATGGTAATGTGAGATGGCTGCCAATTGTACCTTGACTGTCGAACAGCTAGCCCCTTGATGAAAAAGCCCTGTAAGGAAGTCCAAAACTGACGTCAGCGGAGGAGTAAAGGGGTCCACATTATGATGCTCCGCCCAAACGGAAAAGCGCTTCCATTTACTGCGGTAAGCCTTCCTGGTGGAAGGTTTATGCGCTGCCACCAAGATGGCTTTGACTGGAGAGGAGATACCGGGAGTCCTAATTAAGAGTGGAACTGGAGCAGCCAAGCTGTTAGCTTCAGGCTGTCCAGATTCGGGGTCGGTAAGCCTGATGGGTGGGAAATCAGATCCGGACTGGGATCTAGAATCCAGGGAGGATTCACCAAGTGAGACCACAGGTAAGGGAACCAAGTTTGTCAAGGCCAGACTGGGGCAATGAGGATCATCTTGCTCCCCAACCGAGAGGCTTTCTGTAACACCTTTAGGGGTAGAGGAGGATAGGCATAAAGTAGACCGGGCGGCAAAGCATGCACTAGAGCGTTTCTCGGGGCTTCCCCTGTTGGGGGAATCAGGGCAAAGAAGTTGTCGCATTTCATATTTGAGGGAGAGGCAAAAAGATCGCAGCAGGGTTGCCCCCATTTTGCAAAAATCTGCTTCGCTACATGGGAATTGAGAGACCACTCGTAAGGGGAAAGAATAGTGCGGCTGAGTTTGTCCGCCAGGATGTTGGACCGTCCCGGAATGTGCGTTGCGATTAGAAAGCGGTTGGTGGAGATCGCCCATTCCCACACTCTCATGGCCTCTCGGCACAGAGGATAAGACCTGGTTCCCCCCTGTTTGTTGATATACCAGACAACTGACATGTTGTCAGTTTGTATCGCAATGGTTCCGACGGGAAGAAGGTTGTGAAGTGCTTGCAACTCTAACAGCACTGCCCTCATCTCCAGAACATTGATATGCAGGGAGGTCTCTGAGTCGTTCCATGTGCCTTGGACTGTTCTGCCAGAGCAATGCCCCCCCCCCACCCGAGGCAAGAAGTGTCTGTGGTCACTGTGACTAGGGGAGGTGGGGTGCAGAAGGGCCGACCTGTATGGAGGTCTGGGGAATGCAGCCACCATAACAGGGCACACCTGCAAGCTTTGCTGATCGAGACAGGGTGGTGGAGAGGGAGGAGCTGGAAGGACCACTGCACTTGAAGGGTCCACTGTAAAACCCTCATGTTTAGGCGAGCGTATGGGAGAAGAGTAATCGCCGCTGCCATAGAGCCCAGTGCCCTCAGGACCAATTCCGCGGGAGGAGCTTCTGATTGGAGGATGGCCCACACATGAAGACTGAGGTTGTGTAGTCGTTCCGAAGTGAGGTAGGCTCGAAGACTTCTTGTATCTAACCTGGCCCCTATGAAGTCCATCACTTGTGCTGGAGCAAGGGAGGACTTGTCCATATTGATCGTAACGCCTAACCGGGGGGCTAGGCGAAGAAAAAAAATCTCTGGCTGAGCAGAGTAGATGCCTTGTTGGGGCGGTCAGGAGCCAGTCGCCCAGGTACAGGCAGACCTGCATACCCTGGAGTCTCAGGTGGGCCGCTAACACTGCTAAGACTTTGGTGAACACCCTGGGGGCTGTGGTGAGGCCAAAGGGAAGGACCCTGAACTGATAGTGGCTGGCTCCCAGCCGGAAGCGGAGAAACCTCCTGGATCGCCTGTCCATTAAGATGTGGTAGTACGCATCCTTGTGGTCTATAGAGCACATCCAGTCATTCTCCCGTAACAGGGGGAGAATGGATTGAAGAGTGACCATTTGGAATTTCTCCTTGGTTATGGCCAGGTTCAAAAGGGAGAGGTCTAGGATTGGTCTCAGGTCCCCCGTCTTTTTTGGCACCAGAAAGAACCTGGAGTAAAACCCTAATCCGAGCTGGTCTGGGGGGACGGGTTGGATGGCCCTTTTTTTGAGCAGCTACCGGATTTCCGCGGCTGCAGCCTCCCCCTGATCGGGTGGTACATCGGGGAGGTTCTTGAGTCTGGGAATATGAAACATAGGGATTTTGTAACCTCTGGATATAATCCGAAGCACCCAGCGGTCTGACGTAATGGACTCCCATGTCGCCAGGTGCCTTGAGAAACACCCCCCCCCGACTGCCCTCCAGAGTAGAGCAGTCGGGCAACCCCTCAGGGCTGTTGCGTGGGCCGATCAGAGAAGGATTCTCTGGACGCAAAATTTCTCGGTGCCCCTCTGCCTCTAGGGCGGCGTCCTCCCTGTCCTCCTCTGCCACTGAAGGACTGGTTGTCCGGAGCAGGTTGGGAATGCTGCGATTTCCGGAACCACATCTTCTTCTGCCCCTTTTGGTTCTTGGCAAAGGACCTCTGGGGAGCAGAGAAGCGGACTCCGATGGCAGACAGCGTCTTCCCGTCCTTCTCGCTCTGGACAAGTGTCTCGCGAACGGTTTTGCCAAACAAGGCAGAACCATCAAAGGGGGCATTCGCAAAGGACGCCTTAAAGGGGGCATTCGCAAAGGACGCCTTAAAGGGCTCCGCGAAGTCACAATGTCGGAGCCAGGCCTGGCGCCTCATCACTAGGCCCGCTCCGCTGGCTCTAGCGGCTCCCTCAGTAGCGTGAGACAGAAGCCGCATAGAGGTGTTGGAAACAGATCTGAGAGTGGCCATACGAGTGGAGTACAATTGTTTGCCCTCCACCGACATGGACTCCGGGGGGAAGCAGCGTATTCTTTGATAAGATCGCGCTGCATCCTGATGACATGTGCCATGTAGTTCAGAGACCTTACCGAGAAGGTCGCTGAACTGAATACCCACTTCCCAAGGCGATCCATCAATCGAGACTCTTTGCTCAGAAGATGGACCGAGGGACTCTCCTGAGCTAGTTCCCTCTTAGTGGCTGCTGCCATCAACATGGAATCTACAGGGGGAAACTTGCTCCAATGGGGACGGTCTGCGGGGGGGGGGGGTTTCAAGATCCTGTCCAGGTGCTTGGAATAGGCTCCACAGTGTCCGGCTCCTTCCACGCCCTAGTGGTCACAAGGTCCACCAGGGGGTCGGCCGGAGGGGACACCCAAGAGGTAGACGGGCCTGCTTCAGATGCCTCCAGGAACACAAACTCATCGGAGGAAGCTTTGGGGGCAGACCACCCCCCCGAGCCTAAGCATTTCCATGATGTCTCCAAAGGAGACATCCTCAGGGGGTGATCTTGGGGAGCCTTCCCCTTCATCCAATTCCGTGTCCTCTGTTAAGGACTCGGGGGAGTCCACGTGCCTCCTCTTACACTTGTGCTTGCGAGGCACTTCCTCGGGGGGGCTGTCCGAGGAGGTCTCGCCAGCAATGTCCTGTTCCAAAGGAACAACCTGGGACATTGAAGCATGCTGTCCCTGTGGCTGGGTGATGGAAGCCTGACCCAGCAGAAAGGGAGTGCAGGGTGGAGCCGAGACAAGGGCTGGGGGTCTGGATGCTCTCAACAGAGCCCTCTCCACTACATCGAAGGCCGAGGGGGAGATGCCCTCCCTGGGTTCCGAAAGCCGACTCCCACTCGGATCCGATGAAGGGATCGGAACCGGCGCCGAGACCATCGGATCTGAGGGACCAGTGTGCTTCGACCTGGATGGAGCCGAAGGCACACTGAATCCCTCGGATCCGAAGCTCGGGCCACGGCTCCAAGAGGTCGGATCCGATGATGGAACCGACAGACTCGAGGGCAGGGTCGAATCCGAAGTACCCAGCACTGTCGGCGCCAACCCACCCCCCCCGGCTCCAATGCTGCCCGGCTCCAAGCGCTCCGAACCCGAAAAGCGGGTCGGAGAAGGAGCTATCGGAGCAAAAAAGGATGTCAAGCCCTCTCCCCCGAAGGGGGGGGGGGAGGCAGGAGCACTCCCATCTGCAGCTGGGCCTGAATGAACCTTCTCATCCTCCGGTCCAAGTCTGCGTCAGACAGGCTGTAGGTGGATCCTGACGAGGCCACCGAGGCAGGCCTGGAGTGCCACCTCGATGACCTCGATGGAGATCGGGTCTCCTCCTCCTCTGGTCCCGGGGAGAAGCAAGGTGATCGGAGCAGAGGAGGAGGAGACCTGGAAGCCGTGGAGAGAGAAGCCCGCTTAGCTGGGGGGCCGAAGCGGAGGCCTCGGCCCGCCACTTGTGGTGCTTCTCCCTCTGTTTCTCCCTCCTGGCCTCCCTATCCTCCGGCGCTTTGGCGGGAGTTTGAGTCCCAGCTGAAGGAAGGGGGGGCAGGAGTGGCTACCACCACAGGCTGGGGAGGTGCCACGGGAGTAGCGGAGGCCGAAGCCGACTCCGGGGGCAAAAGTCCCGCCAGGACCAGCTTCGACCTCCGCTCTTTCAGTGCCCTGGGGTTGAACCCTGCACAAATCGTGCATCCTGAGGACAGGTGTTCAACCCCAAGGCACCGAACACACCGAGTGTGGCCATCCGCCGGTGAAAGCTTATGGCCACACTGGGTGCATTTAGAAAAAAATGGCTTTGGGGCCTCTGACATTCTCTCACAAGGGAAAGGCTACACACGCACACCAGGCCCCAAAACACGAACAACACACACACACACTATGGCCAGCGAGGGGAGGAACACTAAAATAAAATGAGAGGTAAAAGTTAACCTAAAGGGAACCTAAACACACACGCAATATTAAAAGGGAAAGATTTTCTGTTTTTAACAAGTTTTTTGAATAACTTATCTGAAGACGCCAGGAGCTCTGCAATCCAGCTGTCTCTTCCAAAAGCGGCACACTAGATCTGGGGTCAATTGGGGTTGGCAGGGGATTATGGGTGAGGGGAGGAGCTAGGAGCTTGGATCCATAGCTGTATAAATAATTGCCGGCTCGGATCCGATATCTGATACAAGACCCACAGGTTGCTGACAAATGAAGTCCCTACTTCAGATCACAAGCTCTACTGACATTCGTAGATCGCTCTGTTTGTTAAAACAGTTACCCACATAATCGTTGCTGTTTACATTGAAACCTAATAATGGGACTTATTTTCTTCCCCACTCTTTTTTCACCTGCTTGTTTACTTTAGACATCATTCGAACGTCGTAACCTCTTTCACGAAACAGAGATGTAATAAATTCTGTTTCTTCCACCATATCAGAATACAAAGAAGTCATCTTTATAGCTCTAATTAGTTGCCCCCTAAAGATATTCCTTAACAATTTTTTAGAGTGGTTGCTAGAATATTCTAAGTAATTATTTGAAAATGTGTTTTTTCTATATATTCTGGACTGAAAGTTTTTCTGGACATTCAGTTCGTATACTTTTGGTACCAGGTGTGAGGCTATCTGTTGTAAAGAGAAGAAATTAAGGAATGGGTAGTGGAAATTATTCGGGAGCTTTTGGAGAAGATAGAAATTTCTTCTGGAAATATAGTTACAGAGTGGGATAAAAATTAAAGTTGAATTTAAAAATAGGGTGGAAACAAAAGAAAGGGAGATATGCTTACGAAGTAACAAGAATTACATAGAGGGACTGACAAATGTTGGAGTATTACAAATTAGGGGGAATCCCACAGAATAAGAGGAGGAGTAACTGCAGAATGCTAAGCAGAAAATAAGGAACTTATGTTTTTGAGCTATGATACAGAATCAGAATTGCCTATACATAGTGTAGAGCACAGTGTGTATGTGTCTTTAAGAAGCATAACAAGTGATGATCATGCATGTATAAATAGCGGGCATATGTTGTACCTAGTGCCATTTTGAAAGTGCAGCCAGAGAGTAAGCATGTAAGAATGAATGCAGTTAGTTTGTGTACAAGTTATCTAAGATGAAGTTAATACCTATAATCGTAATGTGTTTGTACATAATAAAGCTGCTTTTACAGAACCCATGAAGATTCATCTATTATATTGAGAAAAGACGAGCGACACATAGTAAGGCCTTGCTGAGTCTAATTATGGTGGATGCCAAAAAAGCAATTACTAGAAAATGGAAAACAAAGTCTAAACCAACTTTATTACAAGTAGTGAATATAGTAACAAGAGACCAAACAACTGGAATTGGGATCTTTAAAAAAGGGTAGGAGTAAATTACATAGGAAAAACATGAGAATTGTGGGAACAATACATGCAGAGGAGGAAAAAGGTTTAAAAGAAGGCAGGACTTGAATGAGCTACGTAATATTTGATTGACAATGACTAGATAGATTGTAAGTGATGTATAATGTTTACAACTGCAGTTATGTCAACGTGGTTTGTAATGTATAATGTTTACAACTGGAATTGTGTCAGCATGGTGCGTTTTCATGCATATAAATTTAAGATTGCCTACGTCATACATGATAATTTAATAAAGATGCTTCTTGTTTTAAAAAGAAATGCTGACAGAGAGAAATGGAGGTTCAGACCTTCTGGGAGGATTAAAAAATGCCAGGGTGAGGGGCAGGGGGAGTGAAGTCCCTCATATAGTCACTCAGACTGTTCTTTGTTCTGAGAGTGTTTTTTTAAACACCTTTATTAAATTATCACTCAGGACATAGGCTAACATACATTAACGTAAACAAAAAAAATGACTTTTTTCCCCATTTGCATACATTACACATTAAACAACTACATTACATAAAATGTCCAACATAACATAAAATGCTGAATTTCTGTCTTCCTTTAAACCTCACTCCTTCCTCCTCCTCATCATTCTGTATGTACTGTTCTCACATTTCTCACTTATTTCTAAGTAATTTGCTTCTTAATGTGAATGTTTTATCTCTGTTATAAAATCCAGTACTTCAAATACAGTTGGCTTAGACTTCGAGTTTTATTTTCTAGTATTTGCCTTTTTGGCACCCAACAGAATTAAACAAACTTAGAAGTTATGTACCTACCATAACGTTCCATGTTAGTTGTCTTCTTCTCGCCTTCTTTCTTGCTGGATGGGTTCGGAGCCGATCCTCGGCTCCGACTCGGCCACTCTAAAAGCTCGAGAGCTAGTTCCACCGGCTCGAGGCTCCCCTATATCCCACAATGCTAGGCGGTAACTCCTCAGATCTCGTTTGAAAGCTAAGGCCAGCAATAAAATTCCATAAGGAACAAAGAAGAAAACTCTTCTAGGTCTGTTCTGGCTAGAGGGAAGGAGGGTGGGACGCAAGAAAGAAGGCGAGAAGAGGACAACTAACATGGAACGTTATGGTAGGTACATAACTTCTAAATGTTAAGTTGTCAATCTCGCCTTCATTCTTGCTGGATGGGACCACGTCCCTAGCACCTTGTCCCGGGTGGCCTATCGGAACAGACTCTTGAGTACAGTGGAACCAAAGTTGGCTCGGTCTCTAGAGGCCAAATCCAACTTATAATGAGAAATTAAGGTATGGGGAGAAGCCCAAGTAGCTGCCGAACAAATCGAATCAATAGGCAGCCTGTCTTGGAAAGCTACAGAAGTGGCTAAAGCTCTAGTTGAATGAGCCCTGGGTTTGGATGGCAACCATTGATGTCTTGTCTCAAACACTAGGGTAATCAATGAAGTAAGCCATCTAGAGAGAGAGACTTTAGAGACTGGAAGGCCCATTCTACCTTCTGCATAAGAAACAAACAGTTGGTCAGATTTCCTGAATTGTTTGGTCCTGTCTAAATAGTACCTAAGTTGGCGATGAACATCTAAACAGTGTAACTTTTGTTCTGACCTATTAGAATAATTTGGGAAGAAAACAGGAAGCTCAATGATTTGATTCAAATTTGCCAAAGAAGCTACTTTGGGCAGAAAAGACGGGTTAGTACGCAAGGACACCCTGTCTTTATGAAATACCAGATAAGGTGGTCGACTACACAGAGCATGGAGTTCGGAGACTCTTCTAGCTGAGGTGATAGCTACTAAAAAGAGTGTCTTCCAAGAAAGTAACTTTATAGAACATGAAGCCGCAGGTTCAAAGGGGGGAAGAATTAAGGATGCCAGAACCAAGTTGAGATCCCATTGAGGAGGAGGAGGATCTCTGATGGGTGGTTTGAGTAGAAAGAATCCCTTTAAAAAGGCCTTGCAGAGTTTGAGAGACATGATAGAGGACTCTGTGACTCCAACATAAAAGTTTGAAATTGCAGCCAATTGAACTCATGGTAGATGGGGACGAACCTGCATGGAAAAGTTCGGCTAGAAAGTCTAGAACTGTTTTAATAGAAGCAGTGAAAGGATCTATATTCTTTGACTGCGCCCAATAGGAAAAACGTTTCCACTTGCTATAATAAATCTTCCGAGTGGACGATTTATGAGAGGCAATCAAGATATCTCTAACTGAGTGAGATATCAAAGGAAGCCTGGCTAAGGTCGGAATTGGAGGAACCAAGCTGTGAGGTTCAGAGAGGGAAGGGAGTGGTGCAACTGACCCGACTGATGGGTCAAGAGGTCTGGAACTGGGTCCAGATGCCAAGGTTGTTCCAACAGATAACGGTGGAGAAAGGGGAACCAAATTTGTCGAGGCGAGTAAGGGGCAATGAGGATCATAGAGGCTTCCTGAGCGATGGCTTTCTGTATCAGCTGGGATATCAGTGTGAAGGGAGGAAAGGCATATAGAAGTCCCCGGGGCCAAACGTGCACTACAGTGTCTCTGCTGGGATGGCCTGGTTGGGGAAAGAGGGTGAAAAAATCGTCGCACTTGCTGTTTAGGGGAGTAGCGAAAAGGTCGCAGCAAGGCCTGCCCCACTTTCGAAAGACTTTCTCCAACACTGAATTGTTCAGAGACCACTCGTGAGGCATGAGAATAGCTCTGCTCAATTTGTCCGCAATCACATTGGACTTCCCGGGAATGTGCGTTGCTAACAGAAATCGCTGAGAAGAAATCGCCCATTGCCATAGTCTGAGTGCCTCTCGACATAGGGGGTAAGACCTGGTTCCGCCTTGTTTGTTGATGTACCACACTACAGACATGTTGTCTGTTTGTATTGCTACAGTTCCCTTGGGAAGAGAGTCTTGTAGGGCTTGCAACGCTAGAAGCACTGCTCTCATCTCTAGGACGTTTATGTGCAAGTGGCACTCGAACGGTTGCCACATGCCCTGGACTGTCCTGCCCTGGAAATGCCCCCCCCCCACCCGATCAGGGAGGCGTCCGTTGTCACTGTAGCAACCGGAGGGGGAGGGACAAAAGGTCTCCCTAGGAGGAGCTGAGGAGATGTGATCCACCAAGAGAGATGACTCTTGCACAACTGAGTTATCCGAATAGGATGGGACATTGGAAGGCTTTGGTAAGACCATTGTGTGAAGAGCATCCATTGCAAAATCCTCATGTGGAAGCAAGCTAATGGTAGGAGAGGGATGGCCGCTGCCATAATCCCCAAGACTTTCAGGATCTGTCTGGCTTTGACTTTGTTGTTCTGCAAAAGAAGAAAGACCTGTTTGTGAATGTCTGCTATCCTCTGCTTTGTGAGTCTGGCTGACATCTTGACTGTGTCTAGATTTGCGCCTATGAAAGTAATAACACGACAAGGCGACAAGATAGACTTTTCGTAGTTTATTGAAATGCCTAGTGCCTGACATGTGCGAAAAGTGTAGTCTCTGGCGAGGAGTAAAAGATGCTTGGTGGGGGCTGTAAGGAGCCAGTCGTCTAAATAAGGAAACACTTGGAATCCTTGACGTCTCAGATGAGAGGCTACCACTGCCATGCATTTGGTAAACACTCGGGGGGCTCTAGTGAGACCAAAGGGCAGGGCTCTGAATTGAAAATGACTGGTTCCCAGCCTGAAGCGGAGAAACCTCCTGGAGCGTCGATTCATCTTGATGTGATAGTACGTGTCCTGGAGATCTATAGGGCACATCCAGCTGTCCCGTTCCAAAACAGGAAGAATGGACTGCAGCGTGACCATCCGGAACTTTGTTTTCTTGATAAACTTGTTCAAGTTGCTGAGATCCAAAATGGGTCTCCAGTCCCCTGTTTTCTTTGGAACCAAAAAGAATTTGGAGTAAGTTCCGGATCCTACTTGGTCTGCTGGCACTGGTTGAATAGCTCTTTTTGCGAGCAGCTTTGAAATTTCTAATGCTGCTTGCTCCCTTTGACTGGGTGGAACGTCTGAAAGGGATTTTTTGGACAGCTTTGGAATGAAAAGGAAAGGGATTCTGTAGCCTTCGGAAATAATAGACTGTACCCACTTGTCTTGAGTTAAAGATAGCCAGGCTTTTGGGTACCGTGACAACCTTCCCCTGACTGCCTCCGAAGGTGGACAGTCGGGCAACACCTCAGGGATGCTGAAAAGGCTTGTCGGAA
Organism: Protopterus annectens; assembly: GCF_019279795.1. NCBI lineage: Eukaryota > Metazoa > Chordata > Ceratodontiformes > Protopteridae > Protopterus > Protopterus annectens. The sequence continues at coordinate 282,367,626 of NC_056748.1, forward strand.
AAGGATTCTCGACTTCCCTGATTCTGTGGGCCCCCTCTGCCTCTGGGACGGCGTCTACCATTGTTGTTCCCCCCTCTGCCTCTAGAGGGGAATCGACTGTGTGCATCAGGCAAGTCTCCTTGGGATTGTTTACGGAACCACATCTTTCCCCCCTTCTGACCTTTGGGGTAAGGTCTAGAAGGAGTAGAAAAACGGACTCCGATGGCAGAAAGAGTTTTGCCATCAGTCTCGCACCTAGTCAGGGTTTCCTTCACTTGAGGACCAAAGAGGGATGATCCATCAAAGGGGGAATTAGTGAAGGACGCCTTAAAGGGGTCCGCAAAATTACAAAGCCGCATCCAGGCGTGCCTACGCAAGGCTACACCTGTACCTGCCGCTCTACTTGCTCCATCAGCCGCATATGAAAGGAGGCGCATGGAGGAGTTGGTTATAGAATTAAGGGTAGCCAGCTGAGAGTTCATCCTGTCCTGAAAACCCGCAGCTGTTGGGTCCTTCAACATTTCACTCGCTTCCTTGAGTAAATCCCTCTGAAGTCGAGTAAAATGACACAGGTAATTCAGCGATCTCATAGTAAAAGTCGCTGATGAGAACATCTGCTTCCCGTACCTGTTCATCGACCTAGACTCCTTGTTAGGAGGATGAACAGGCACCAAAGGATAAGCTAACTCCTTCTTGGTAGCTGCAGCCACCACCATAGCATCAACAGAGACGCCTTTGGTCAGAAACTCTTTATCCTTGGGGGCCGTGATGAACTTAGACGGTCTCCTGGGGGTGGGTTCCACTGAGTCAGGAGCCGCCCAAGCCTTCTTTGCCACCACTTGCATAAGGGGGTCAAAGGGAGGGGACACCCAGGAGGTGGAAGGGCGAGAGCCAAACGCCTCAAGGTACACTGATTCATCCACTGAAGGGTTGAGGGCTGGCCAATTCCCCCTCTGTTTTAAGATTTCAAGGATGTCTGCAAAAGAGACATCTTCAGAGAGGGAACGAGGGGAACCTTCAGAATCCTCTAAATCAGTGTCAGAGGTGACAGACTGAGGGGAGTCAATGTGCTTCCTCTTACACTGCCTTTTTCTAGGGGGCTCTCCTGCAGGGTCAGGAGAGGCCTCGGAAGAGGAGGAGATCCCCACAGGGGAAACTTGAGGAGCTGGCTCTCTACGATCGGGGATGAGAGAGTGAGTCGAAATCACCGGAGGCACCATAGGGTGAGGGGAAGAAAGAACCGACTGGGGAGTAGAACCTGGTTCTAACACGCTCCTCATGACCTCAAAGGCACCCCTGTCAGGCAGAGCCGAAGGTCTCCATTCCGAAAAACTGAAAACCTCCCCCGGCACCGACAGTGATGGCTCCGAGGCCGATGTCGGTGCCGAACTCACCAGCGCCGAAGCACCGAGAGGGAGAGCGGGGTCGGACAAGGGTCCGATGCCACTCGCCCCCTCGAAGCCGACGAGGGAAGTCTGGTGCCGAGATTCTTCCAAAGAAGACATCGGAGCCAACGACGGAACCGAAGACAAAGGTAGCAGTTCTGACGCCACCCCAGTATCGGGTCCGAGCCGCCCCGGCTCCGAACTCAAAAGAGTCAGAGGAGGAATAGATTGAGTGGAAGGAATAGGTCTCGACTGTTGAGTCGGACTCTGAAGCATCTGGGCTAATGCCTCAGACTTAAGAAGTCGACTCACTACTCTCTGAAGGTCATGGTCCGATAACCTGGAAGACCTAGAAGAGTGGGATCTATGGCTCCGTTCAGACAACAAGGGTGATGCTGGAGCCGAATGACCTGAGCCGATAGATGGAGAGCGGGACCTCTTCCTGGATGTCGGTTCCGATAATAAAATCGGAGCCGACAAAGTAATGTCTTCCTCGGCTCCGGACGGAGCCGAGGACACCGTAGGGGCTTGTATTCGAGTTTTATCGGCTCCGGCCGGAGCCGATGTTCGAATAGCTTTAGTGCCTCCAGAAGACGGCTCAGAGGCTGGAGCCGAAGGTCTAGAAGGCTTCGAGGGTTTCCCCGATGACTGAGTCGAGGGACCCTCAGGCTTAAGTAAGCCCCTTAAAATAAGTTTATTTTTTCGCTCCTGCAGGACTCTAGGGCTGAAGCCATGGCAAACAGCACATGAGTCCTGCAGGTGCAAAGGTCCCAGGCAGTACACACAAGAAGTGTGACCGTCTGTCAGAGACATCTTCTGACAGCACGAGTCACACTTCTTAAAGCCTGAGACCTTTGATTCCTTAGACATATCAAAGGGAAAGTGTAACACACAAGCACACACACACACACACACACACACACACACACACACACACACACACACACACACACACACACACACACACACACCGATTACACTTAGGGTTAAATTAACACTTAATTTAAAACAAATTATAGAAATAGTAATAAAATTCCCTATAAAACACAGTTACTCACTAGGAAGGGAGGGACTGGGCCTAGGGCCCGAGGGAAATTATTTAAGATTTTGTGGAAAAAAAGGGTTGGAAAGTTAACGGGAATGGGATAAACTAATTTAACACTAACTATTTATAAGAAAAATTAACTTTAAGGGGAGAAAAGGTTAAGAAAACTAGTTCTTTACCAAAAAACTAACCTGAGCCGGTAGAAACACACCTCGATCGCTGTAGCGGCAAACGAGATCTGAGGAGTTACCGCCTAGCATTGTGGGATATAGGGGAGCCTCAAGTCGGTGGAACTAGCTCTCGAGCTTTTAGAGTGGCCGAGTCGGAGCCGAGGATTGGCTCCGAACCCATCCAGCAAGAATGAAGTTGAGATTGACAACTTAACATTAAATATTTAGGCAATTCAGATTCTGTCTCCCAGCTCAAGTAGCTGACACACACACACTTTGAGATTTGGTTTATATATACACACACACCTGGGGAAGGCTGGCACAGGTTACTGGCTATGCCCCCCCTTCTGCCCACACTATAAGGACATTTCCACTGCCACCAACCCCTACTTTTCAGTTACTTAAGGCCCTTAACAAAGTGTGTCCAATCCTACTGTTTAATGTTACTATTAATCCAAATTGTGGTCTGACCAAGCAAGGCTATTTAGAGTGGCCTGTACAGTGTCACTGGATAGATATGCAAGCACTCTAAGAGCTTAATTATGTCTCACAAATATCAGCCACACAGATAGGTTTAAATATATTTAATAATAAATAATAAAAGAACAAGACAATATTTGCTACACAAACACAGTTACTTCAGAGTTCAAAATCACAGGAAATATTTAAAAACATTGCAGGACAGTCTCAAATAAATAGAAAAACATGTAAACTAACCTTTACTATATTCCCATCTATATCTAAATGAGATAGTATGCCATAATCTTTCTTACAGCAAGGCAAGTGCAGATGGTGATGAGTGGATGTTCTTTGCTAGGTCCAAGACAAAATACAAAATGCACAGTCTCTCTCTCTCAAAGTGCTTAAATTAATATCAAGTATTTTTGCTGGGTTAGATTGAATAATATCACAGTTTTGTCACTTAACTTCAGTTTCCAGGCTAAAACAGAAACTAACAGAATTTAACAACTCTGTGTGTGAAAAATACATATCTCTCAGATGCTTCTCAGATGCTTGCTCGGAACTGTGCAGCTGCTAGGAAATCATAAAGCAATAAAACACTGTTACATTTTAAACCTAGTAATTACTCCTCTTTCAAGACGATACAAAAACTTCTAGCTCTAGACATAGTGTCTGCTACACTGAAACTGAGAGAGAACTTTTATAGCACAATTGTAAAGCACTTTAATTTCAACTTATTTTTATTTATTTACATTTGTTTACCAGGAAATTCCGACTGGACACAGGTAGTTTTTCAGTGGAGGTCCAAGGAGAAAAGCTCCACAGATTGTACATGAGTGACTGAGATTACAATAATAAAGATGATGACATACAGCAAAAGCAGAACAGTTGGTACTTTTACAGTAATAGGCAATAAAAGCAGCAATGGTTACATAGTACAAGTAGACTAGCATTATCTAACTTAAGCAGAGTGGACTAGCATTATCGAATGTAAGGTCAGCATTATAGTATCGGCTAGTTAACTTATACAAAGTTGGAATAAGAGTTTGAGTGCAGGAGGGATGAAGATGGAGGGGGATTTAGTTGGGATTTGAAAATGGACAGAGCCAGTGCATATTTAGGTGAGATTTAAGTGCAGTCTTGAAGTGACTGCAGGAAGGTAGAGTAGTTATAGAGGGGGGAAGGTTGTTTCAAAGTTTGGATATGGCAGAAGAAAACAGAGCATCTCCTGCTGAGTTTTTGGTTTTGGTAATAAGATTTTTGTTGCTGGAGCCTAGAGGAATGATAGGGTTGGAAAAGTGTTTGAAGTGATGGGATTTTGAGAGGATGGTTTACAAGTTTGTGTGCAAAGGAGAGTTGCTTCAGGTGATGGAATTGTGGGAGTTCAAGCTAGTCTAGTTCACTAAGGAAGATACAATGGTGGCTGCGGTAGGATGCGCCAGTAGCAAATTTTGCAGTTTTATTGTAGCAGGCTCGAGCTTGTTTAGGTCTGACTGTCTACGGTTCGTAAGTATAGGAGATGCATAGAGTAAGGTGGAGATTAGTTGGGAATTGGCAATACAGATTCTAGCTGGCTTGGTGAAGTATTGTCTGTTTCTATATAATGCACTAAGTTTTTTGTGAATTTTTTTTACTGTAAGAGATATGTGGGTGTCCAAATCTGAGACTGTTGTCGCTCTTCACACCGAGTAGTTTGGTGTGATCTGATGGTGAGATGGCGGCATTGTCTTTGGCAAGAATATTGAAGTGGGGGAAGTTATGAATAGATCTGGAGGGTTGAAAGATAAGGAGTTTGGTCTTACTAGGATTGAGTAGGAGCTGTGAGGTGGATAGGCAGCTTTCTACAGATGAGAATGATTCCTGTGTGATCTGTTGGAGTTCTGGTAAAGTGGGAGCAGAGCAGATGAGGGTGGAGTCATCTGCATACTACAGGAGAGAAGCATGCTTGGTGGCGGTATGTAGGTTGTTGGTGAAAAGGGAGAATAGTAGGGGGCCAAGGATGGAGCCTTGGGGGACACTGACAGTAACAGGAAGGAGAGGAGATAGGTTATTATCCCAGACAACTGATTGCTGGCGGCCGTTTAAATAACTGTAGAACCAGTTGGTGGCTCACTGGGAAAAGGAAAGGCTGGAAAGAACAGAGAGTAGTAGTTCACGTGATACTATGTCAAAAGCCTTAGGTAGACCCAGAAATACAGCAGTGGAGAAGAGGCCACTATTTTTTGATGAAGGATAGTGTTGGTGAAAAAGAGCAAGGCGGTAGTAGTGCTGTGATATGGCCTGAAGCCATGTTGGGTACTGGAGGAGAGATTATTAGCTAGGAGGCAGTTTGAGACCAGAGAGTTAATACAATTTTCAAGTATCTTGGAGAGAGGGGAAAGGATGGGGTGGTAACTGGAAAGGTCGGTGGAGGGGCTACCTTTGTGGAGGGTAATGATGTGTGATATTTTCCACAGAGAGGGTATATAGCATTCTGATATGAAGCAACTGATTAAAATGAAAATAGGATAAGCTAGGGTTCTCAGTTGCTATTTTTAGGTATTCTGAAGAGAGGTTGTCAGCTTCAAGTTTAGTGGGTTTAAGTTTTGACAGGAGTCTTTTTATGTAGGAGGTGGGTACTGAGGAGAAGAAGAAAGCAAGGGGAGGATGATTAAGGTTAGGAGTGGGGGGAACTGATGTATGGAAGTGTTGTTTGGCTAGGGGTAGTATGGTTTCAGTGAAGTGTTTGTTGAAGAAATCAGCAATACTGCTGGTGGAGGGGAGGATGTATGGCAGTGGGGTGTCTACTTTCCCCGAGTGGAGGATGGAGTTAATTGTGGACCAGAATTGCTTAGGGTTGTGGTGGGAAGAGTTTAGGGTGGACTGATAGTAAAGGGATTTATTTGTTTTTATTTGCATTTTGACCTTATTGCGCAATTCAAGGAAGGATTGCCTATCTGAGGGTTTTTTTTGTTAGGCGCCAGTGTTCCCAAGCCTTAACTCTGGTTTTCATTAAAACCCTGGTGCTTTTTTGTAGCAAGGGGGAGCTCTTAGTTCTGACTTCGGCATTTCTTATGGGGCATGGGTGTTTAGGAGGGTGCTGTTGAAGTGGACGGCTTCATCTAGATTGAGGTATTTTAGTGGTGACCAGTTAACGTTTTGAGGGAAGAGATAAAGAAGTGGGGGTTGAAAATACTTTTGCTTCGGATTTGTCTGTGGATAAAGGGCTTGACACTGTTTACACGGTGTCTTAGTAGGAATACTGGGGAATGGTCACTGAGGCAGTCAGGTAGACAGCCTGATAGTTAACAAAGATCCTCACTCTTACCTAAGATCCAATCAAGAATGGTATGACTGTTAGGGTTTTTATTGATCCGGGCAAGGGATTGTATTAATTGAGAGAAACCATGGAGATTTACGTGGAGGGCTGGGTGACTGTTATCACAGGATAACCAGCTGATATTCAAGTTGCAGAGGATGATAGTTTCATAGGACAGAGAATGACTGTCCCAGCTCAGGAGGTTTTCTAGGGGTGGTATATTTTGACCTGGTGGGAAATAGCACCCTATGACGCTGATTGTTTTCTTTTGGTTTAGTTTGAGATTGGCATATAGGATTTCTTCATTGCCAAACTGGGGAGCAGATATGTTGAGATTTTGGATACTGAGGTGGTGTTTAAACATCAGTGCTACACCACCTCCTTTCCTGGATAGTCTGTCTACGCGAAGGATGTTACACCCAGGTGGGAGTATTTCCTCACTTTCGATGTGAGATTTGAGCCAGGTTTCAGTTAGGATGAGAACATCAGGAGAGTACAAGTTTAAGTAGGCATGTAGATCTTGGATTTTACTACATATGCTTCTGATGTTTAGAGACATTATGAGGAGGTCAGATAGCTCTTTGTTGGTTGTGATTTGAGCGATGGGGGAGTTCTTTGGAAGAGGGCTTGAGGTGGGGTTAGTTATGGAGGGACCAGGGTTAGGACAGATGTCTCCACTGAGGCCTAGTTTAGAGAAGATATTAAAGATATGTTTCATATATGTAGTAAAGAACCTGTCATATTTTAGGGATATTTTTTATTTAAATGTGGTAGGTGTTTGGTAATCGAGTGGGCGCATAGTGAAGAGGTTTTTGGTGGCAGGGGAAATGTAGTTATAGAGTGAGTGAGTGAGGGAAGGTGATGAGAGGGTGCAGTGAAAATGTTTGGGAGTTATTACTGTGGAGTCCTGGTAGGATGTAATGTAAGCAAGATGTATGCAGGTAAGGAGTGTAATCATGTTAGGTAACAGCATGACTGGTTTAGAAGTCTGCTAGGAAGAGAGGAGGGTGGTATGGGGGAGGGAGATCACAAAGGTTTGGCCTAAATGGTTGATAGTTATGGGAGTGTTTTTTGCTTGGAATAAATGTAGACGTAGCAGGGGCAGGTGGGATTTGGGATTTCTTGAAGTTTTGCAAGTTAACCCTTTTATGTTCTAGTTTCTGCTGTTAAAAACATACATTTGCACAGTATATAATTTATATGCATTTCTGTTCTAAGTCAGCAGGGCATGCTGTGGTTACACTTTAGCTAAGTACATAACATACAGTTCTGTATAAATCATATCAATATTCACAAATGACAGAATTATTTACAAAATTCCAGATAGCTGGGCTGGCAATATTTCCCTATATCACACTTAGAATACTTAATGCTATTTTATGAACATAATATTCTGTATGGTTATTGTTCTCCATAAGGATCTGCATCCAAAATCCCACACTCTCACTCTATTTCTTGAACTTCTCCCCGCTTCATCATACCTTTCAATTTTGAATTATAACCTTCTGCTTATGTTATGTATATCAGCCTTAATGGTGTAGCTCTAAAATATCTCTTCAAATCAGGAGATCCTAAATCACCTTATTCTATTGGAAGGATTAACTTATCCTACTTAACTCTTGCCCTCTTTCCCACCCAGATACATTCCTTAATTTCTTTATTAATTACTGTCCAAAATTTCTACTTGGGTTGATAAAAGTATGACTGACCCATATACAAGACTAAAGGAACTGATAATGTTTCACTCCTTGCAACTTACTATCCATACCCATAAACAGGAGCTTCAAGTTTCTCAGTTTTTGTATTATCTTTTTAGTCTCTTCCCACATATCCATAGCTGAAAAAACAGAAGTCTTTTTAATCCATAATCCTAAATACTTCATCTTATTGTGTCATCATAAATATGGGTATTTTTGAATGAATATGTGTGTGGGTAGATAATTTACGGTTATAGCCTTTGCTTTATCTCCATTACTCTTATATCCCCAAAAGGCCTTGAAACTCTCAAAATGTTCCACAACACAGATGTCCTTTTACAGATTTATCATATATAAAATAATATCTGCAAATAAAGCCAACTTTTCTTGATAATCATACAGATTATTTCCCTGCATTTCTGCATCCCTTATTTTCTTTGCCAATGGCTCTAAATATAAAACAAAGGGGAAAGAACAGAAGCATGCCTGGTATAACCAGTGCCCTTGGCCAGTACTATGAACCAGTACCTCACCAACATCAGCTCTTCAAGTGAAGAAAAAAAACGGATGCTCCTAATACTGGCATGCCAACCAGGTGGCCAGATGCATGACATGGCCCCCGCCACTCCCTAATGCCCCAGCCACTCAGGCCCCCAACCCTCCTTCAAAATATCTTATTAAAAAAATTCTTCTTTTAAACTGTAGCAAACAGTTTCTAGTTTATACTCTGCATGCACAGGCTGCTACAGTGCTCATGTTTTCATTATGTATACATATATAAAACATATTTCTTCTTTTATTATACAAATGTATCAAACAGTTGCTTTAGATTATTCACTGCCTGCACAGAGCACTGCAGTCTTCATGTTTTAGTTTAAAAAATCTTTTTAAACTGTAGCATACAATTTATACTCTGCCTGCACAAAATGCTACAGACTTCAGGTTTTAGTTAAAAAAAAAAAAAAAAAAAAAAAAAATTCTGCTTTTTAAACTGCAGTAAAATGCTTGTTATAAATGCAGCAAGCAGTTGGGACAGTTTAGACCACACATGGGGGTGCTACAGCACTCAGGTTTGATTGCAAATGCAACATCGGCTTTTAAAAGCCACTAATGCATTAAACAGAGATTAGGAGTGGATGACCGCTCTCCCCCACTAAGTGTCTGGGGCAGATTCCCCCTTTCGCCCTGCCTTAACTACACTAGTGGGAGGATAACCCTCCCTGCCTGGTTCCTCTGTTCAAACACAACTTCAGTGAGGAATCCGCCCACTTTAATTCTTGCCAACGATCCTTCACTTATATCCCATAGTTAATCTTATTATTCTATCAGGGAATGCAAATGCTTCCACTGCCATAATCATAAAATCCCAGCTTATTCTGTTGAATGCTTTCTCTGTATCAAGACCCAGCAGGAGTGGTATTTACTTACATTCTGCTTCCCCATGGATTATCATAGTTCTATTAATTTTGTCAATTGTTTGCCTCCCCTCCACAAAACCACAATGATCCATATAAAACAACTTTGGCAACACCTCTGCCACTGTTTCAGCTAGTATAAGCAAACACTTTATAATCATGATTTAAAACTGAAATGGGTTGCCCCCGTCTTTAGGTAATACAGCCACTGCAGCCTTCTTCCAAGATGTCGGTGCTTTCCCTCCTTTTAAAATACTGCTAAACAAAATCTTCCAGATCTATCACTTTCTGCCCTTTTAACTTCTATAGGAATACCATCTGTTCCTGAAGCTGATTATACATCACTGTTTTTCTCTCATCCCCTCTACTTCTAACTTTGGCACAAGGCTTCCATACGTATTTCCATTTGTGCTTTTCCGTTGACTATTTTGGCCAGCGAATTTGCTATTTCTGTAGCTGCTGCTTTCCTCTGATTAGGTGGAACATTGGGAAAATGTGTAGGTTGACTGGGGGGCTGAAGGGAAAAGAGTATGCAATAACTTCTAGAAGTAATCCTCTGCACCCAAGTGTCTTTACTGATGGATGTTCAGGTTTCCAGGTTCAGAGATAAGCTCTCCCAGACTGCTGCCAGAGTGGAGTGGTCAGGCAACCTTTCAGGATCGCTGGTAATGCTTCTCGGGTAAAGGACATCTGAAGGTCTGGTTTTGCGGGCCTCCTCCACCATGAGGGCATCATCTCCCACTGGAGTTCCCTACCTGTCCCCATAGGAGTCTGGGAGGAGCCTTGTGACCTACAGAAAAAAGAAGTTATGTCCTTACCATAACGTTCCATGTGGAGTGTTCATCTCGCCTTGGTTATTACACATGGGTTGGGAGCCGATCCTCGGCTCCGTGTCGGCCGACTGCAAGCTCTGCATCGAGAAGAAGCTCGAGGACATCTAATACCCACAATCCCCCTCTGCCTTTACCTCAGATCTAGTTTGCAAGCAAACCAGACAAAAAGCACGCACACATGCCAACTATATACATAAAAGTACATATATACAAACATACCAAGAGTATGATAGTAACACTAATACTGCAACAGCAGAAGGAGAATACTCCAGACCAGGCACCAAATTGAATGTTCTTCCTAAGGGTGGGAAGGGTGGGAGTGTAATAACCAAGGCGAGATGAACACTCCACATGGAACGTTATGGTAAGGACATAACTTCTTTATGTGAGAGTGTTCAATCTCGCCTTTGTTCTTACACATGGGTAGCGTCCCTAGCTCCATGATCCTGAGGAACTCAAGGGAGAACGTTCTTGAGCACAGTGGAACCAAAGGTTGCCCTATCCCTAGAAACCCTGTCCACTTTGTAATGAGAGATAAATGTATGTGGTTTAGCCCAAGTAGCAGCCGCACAAATAGTGTCTAAAGGTAAGCGAGCTGCGTGAGCCAAAGATGTAGAAACTGATCTGGTAGAATGTCCTCTGGGTTTTGCTGATAATGTTTGGTCAGAAGCTTCATACACATAAATGATACAATCAGTTAGCCATTTAGAAAGAGTTCGTTTCGTAACTGCAAGACCCTTTCTGCTGTCAGCAAAAGCTACAAAAAGTTGATCAGATTTCCTGTGATCTTTTGTTCTATCCAAATAAAATCTGAGTTGTCTATGGACGTCTAGTTTGTGCAACATATACTCCAATTTATTAGAGTGGTTTTTAAAGAAGGTGGGTAATTCGATGGACTGATTAATATTACTAGAAGAACAAACTTTGGGAAGAAAGGATGGATTAGTGCGTAGGGATACTCTGTCAGAATGAAAAATTAAATAAGGATGTTTGACCGAAAGGGCCTGAAGCTCAGACACCCGTCTAGCAGATGTAATGGCCACTAGAAATAATGTTTTCCATGACAAAAATTTCAAAGTGCAACTTGAAGCTGGTTCAAAGGGTGGTAACATCAATTTAGAGAGCAATAAGTTTAAATTCCACGGTGATGTCGGACTTCTGACTGGTGGTCTGATATGAAAAGAACCTTTTAAAAAGGCTTTACAAAGTATGTGAGCCATAATAGGCGCTCCACTTTCTTCTACATGATAGTTAGAAATGGCAGCTAACTGTACTCTTAAAGTAGCCGGGGAAGCTCCTTCATGAAATAATTCAGTCAAGAATTCTAAAACCTTGTTCAACGGAGCTGTAACAGGGTCCAACTGATGTGACTCCGCCCAGAAGACAAAACGTTTCCACTTACTGGTGTAAGTCTTTGTAGTGGAAACTTTATGAGAAGCTACTAAAATATCTTAAACCGCCGATGTAAGGGGAACCGACCTGGCTAGAAAGGGAAGCGGAGCAGCCAAGCTGCTAGATGGAGAGATTCTAGGGATGGGTGAGGAATTCCTGACGAATGAGTCAGTAGATCTGGCTCTGGGTCCAGCATCCAAGGTCCCCGAATGCGGTGATGTAATAGAAAGGGGAACCAAATTTGACGAGGCCAGAACGGAGCAATGAGAATAATAGTCCTCTGAAGGTTGTTTGCTTTCTGTAGAAACTTTGCAATAAGGGGAAATGGAGGAAAAGCATATAGGAGACCCGGGGGCCAATCGTGCACCAGCGCGTCCCTGGGGACTTCCCCTGGAGGGGGTAATAGGGCAAAGTAGCTCCTGCATTTGGCGTTCATTGGAGACGCAAACAGATCGCAGGTAGGCTGGCCCCATTTGCGAAAAATCCTTCTCGCAACTGACTGCTTGAGGGACCACTCGTGAGGCAATAGTATTGCCCTGCTCAGCCTGTCGGCTATGACGTTGGATGACCCCGGGATGTGCGTTGCGATCAGAAAGCGACCGGTGGACTCTGCCCATTGCCAAATTCTCATGGCCTCTCTGCATAGTTGGTAAGACCTGGTTCCCCCTTGCTTGTTTATGTACCAGACTACTGACATGTTGTCTGTCTGAACTGCAATGGTCCCTGGAGGAAGAAGGGGAGCAAAGTGTTGCAACGCCAAAAACACTGCCCTCAACTCCAGAACATTGATGTGCAGATTGTACTCCAGATTGGTCCAATCGCCTTGGACTGTCTGTCCCTGAAAGATGCCCCCCCACCCTATCAGGGAAGCGTCCGTGGTTATCGTCGCTGACGGTGCGGGTAACACAAATGGTCTTCCGCTGGATAGGTTGCAAGTCTGTAACCACCACATTAGGTGTGATTTGCATGTTTTCGTTATCAATATTTTGTGAGTCAGTGGAAGTTGTTGGAATGACCATTGTGCAAACAGAAGCCATTGTAGCACTCTCATGTGCAGTCTTCCCAATGGTATCGCAATGAGAGAAGCTGCCATGAGACCCAAAACTTTCAGAACAATTTTTGCTGGGGACTTTCTGGACGACAGAAGAAGAGAAATGTTGAATTGAAGTGCTACTATTCTTTCTGTAGGAAGTTTTAGAACTAACTGACGCGTATCTAATTCCGCTCCTATGAATAAGATATGCTGTGATGGCTGTAGCAACGATTTTTCGAAATTTACTGAAATGCCAAGGTGTGTACAAAGTTGTAGGGTGTAATCCCTGGCTTGTATCAGTTGACGCCTGGTGGTGGCAGACAGGAGCCAGTCGTCCAGATACGGAAACACCTGGAATCCTAGGCGCCTCAGATGAGATGCTACCACTGCCATACATTTGGTGAAGACCCTGGGGGCTGTGGTCAGACCAAAGGGCAGGGCTCGAAACTGATAGTGACTGGCTCCCAGCCGGAAGCGCAAATGATCCCTGGACGCCCTGGCCATTTTGATGTGGTAGTATGCGTCCTTCAGATCTATTGAGCACATCCAGTCGTCCTTCTGTAAGAATGGAAGGATCGATTGAAGCGTGACCATTCAGAACTTTTCCTTCTTGACAAAGGTGTTGAGATGGCTTAGGTCCAGAATTGGCCTCCAGTCCCCTGTTTTCTTTGGAACTAAAAAGAACCTTGAGTAAGTTCCGAATCCTATTTGGTCCGCTGGGACTGGTTGGATGACTCTTTTTTCTAGCAGCTTTGAAATTTCTGTAGCTGCTGGCTCTCGCAGATGGGGTGGTACATCTGGGAGTTTTCTTTTTGGAATGGGGGTGGATAGAAATGGGATTTTGTAACCTCTGGTAACAACGCTTTTTACCCAATTGTCTGAGGAAAGGTTTTGCCAGGCCTGAGGGTATAAAGCTAAGCGACCCCCGACTGCCTCCAGAGCAGGACAGTCGGGCCTCCCCTCAGGAGTGCTGAAAAGGTTTGCCAGGGAGGTTATCCCTGTCACCTTGGTTTTGCGGACCCCCTCTGCCGCCAGGGCGGCGTCTTGCACCTCTGCCCCCTCTGCCTCTAGAGGGGGCATCACCCTGTGTGTTTGGGAAAGATCCTTGGGGTTTTCGAAACCACATTTTCCCACCACGTTGCCCTTTGGGGTACGGTCTGGAAGGGGTGGAAAAACGGACTCTGACAGCAGAGTCTTTCCCTCCTGTTCACACCGGGTAAGGGTCTCCTTTACTTTAGGGCCAAAAAGTGTGGCTCCGTCAAATGGGGCGTTAGTAAAGGAAGACTTGAAGGCTTCCGCAAATGAACATAAGCGCATCCAGGATTGCCTACGAAGAGCAATCGCTGAAGCCGCTGCCCTACTCGATCCTTCGGCTGCATAGGATATCAGCCTCATGGACGAGTTCACAATGGACGTAAGGGTGTTGAGATGCGCTGTAACTTTCTCTGAGACAGCGGTATCTGTAGCACCCTGGAGGGTATCTCCCAACTCTTTGACTAGATCCCTCTGTAAACGTGTAAAATGAGTCAAATAGTTCAGGGAACGCATAGAGAAAGCCGCTGAACTGAAAATGCGCTTCCCGTATCTGTCCATGGTCCTAGAATCTTTGTTAGGCGGATGGACAGATGAGGAAGACTCCGACATCTCCTTTTTGTGGCCGCTGCCACCACCATGGCGCCTACTGGAACTCCTTTGGTGAGGTAAGCTTTGTCCTGTGGTGCCGTGATGTACTTATTCGGCTTCCTAGGGACTGGTTCCACTGTGTCAGGAGTCTCCCACGCCCTTCGAGCAATTAATTCCATTAACTCATCAAAGGGCGGAGTGACCCAGGAGGAGGAAGGACGGGCACCAAATGCCTTCAGCAAAACTGACTCATCCTCAGAAGGGGGGAGGGCTTGCCAGTCACCTCTCTGTTTTAGGATCTCCAAGATGTCCGAAAAAGAGACATCCTCTGAAGGTGACTTAGGGGACCCTTCTGACTCATCTAAGTCAGTATCAGATGTCAAGGATTCTTGTGGAGAATCCAAGTGTCTCCTCTTACACAGTCTTTTCCTAGGAACTTCTTCGTGGGGAGCATCCGAAGAAGCCTCCGAGGAAGAGGGGGCACCCTCCAGGGGTGGCTGAGACACTGGTGCCCGACGCTTGGACGTGGCCGTGGGTGCAGAGGAGGATAACGGTCCTTTGTGGGGAGGAGAAGCTGTACCTGCTGATGTGGTTGTCTGGGTAGACAACACCTTCCTCATGAGGTCGAAGGCCCCGGGTCCCGAGTCGAGGTATCTCCGGTTCAAGAAATGGGAAGAATCCCGAAACAGGAGCCGAAGGCACCGACCCGAGGACGAATCGAATCGATCCGTGCGAGGCCCGAGAGGAGCGCCGGAACGAAACATCGGTCCGACTCGGTCCCGGAACCAAGGACGGATCTTCGCCCCAAGACTCCGGTACCGGATCGGATGGAGTCGAGGTGAACGGTGCCGACCGAGAAAAAGACGGTTCTGGCACCGAGGGCTCCACAATCATCAGTTCAGCTTCTTCCGGCTCCAAGACTGGACAGGTCTCGGAGGAGGAACAGATGGAGATAGTGGCAGGCCTTCAAGTCTCGACATCAACTGAGAGGAGACCGAGATAAGCTTGGACAGGGCCGTATGCTCCATCAGTTTCTGCACCACACGGTCCACATCGGTGTCGGAAAGGGGCCTAGAAGAACGAGTCGAAGGGATCGAAGACGGAGCCGACCTCAGCAGAGTCGGTGGAGGGAGCTCCGTCACCGGTTCCAAGACTCGAGGCTCGAAACTGCCAACAGTTGAACACTCGGCCCGAAGTCTGTGGAACCGGTGATCTAACTAGACCAAGAGCTCGGAGCCGATAACTTTGGCTCCGACGCTTCGACTTCAAGACTTGGATGCCTGGTCTGAAGCATCCAGAGCCTCCTGGAAAGAGGGTTTCAACAATCCTCTATCCATCAGTTTCCTGCGCCTATCTGTCATGACCCTCCCACTAAAAGAGTGACAAATAGAGCAGTCCTCTTGTAAGTGGAGAGGGCCAAGACAGTAGACACAGGAACTGTGGTTGTCTGTGACCGACATCTTTTGGCCACACTGACAACGTTTGAAGCCAGATTTTATTTTCTCAGACATAATGACAAGAGAAAAGAGACAGTCCAGTTAATAGTCAAATCCAGTAACAATGTCAAATCCGGTAATTGAAAGTCCGATTGTTAATTGCTTAAGAAAGCAAGACTACAACAAGATTCTAGTCAAAAAGTGTCCAAGTAGGGGTGGTAGGCCCCGAAAAACTCTATACCTGAAAGTTAACTAAGTTAAACTAATCTAAGGTACCGAGAATTCCTAATCCACTCACACACCGTACTCTAACTTTAATAAACTAGATTTAAAAGAAGTTTTTTTGAAAATTTAAACAGAATAGATAAAAATCTTATCTGTAAAGCCTCGAGCTAGCCTCCAGCGATGCGTATGCAGCAGCGGCAAACTAGATCTGAGGTAAAGGCAGAGGGGGATTGTGGGTATTAGATGTCCTCGAGCTTCTTCTCGATGCAGAGCTTGCAGTCGGCCGACACGGAGCCGAGGATCGGCTCCGAACCCATGTGTAAGAACAAAGGCGAGATTGAACACTCTCACATCATACTTTCCTACCACCTCTCTAGTTTCGGGAAAAGGTCCTTTGAGGTGTAGAAAAATGTATCCCTATGGCAGATAGGGTCATCCCATCTTGTTCACTTCTTTAACCTTAGGGCTGAATAAGATAGATCCGACTAAAGGAGATTTGATGAATGATAACTTGTAGGGCTCAATCACAGAGACACATCCAGGTGTGCAGTCTCACAATTCCTGAACCAGTGGCCCTTGAAGCACCTTCTGAGGTGTGGGAAATGAGCCTGATAAAGGGGTTAAATAGGGACTGCAGGGTGGCTAGTTGCGAAGAAACAGTTTTCTTGTACTCCGCAGACATGAACCCCAAAACGGCACTAGAAAACTCCTTGATCAAGTCCCTCTGAAATCTTATGACATGTACCAAGTAGTTTAGTGACCTGAGTGTAAAGGTCACTGACACAAGCACGCTTCCCAAACCTGTCCAACACCCCAGACTCTCTATTGGGGGGATGCACAGTAGAACTTTGTTCAGTAAGTTCTTTCTTGGTGACCACTTCTACCACCATAGCATCTACTACCTACTACTACTATCCTTGCTCCACTAGGCCTGATCTTTTGGTGCAACTAGGTACCTATCAGAAGGGTTATGGGTAATTGGGGGGGCTTCAGCTACATTGTAAAGTGTTTAGAAGTGGCCAAAGTCTGATCTGGGATTGGATTCATGACCCATCGGTGGAGGAATGGACAAAACAGACATCAGATCAATACTTTAATGCTTGCTATACCTCCTGATTGAAGTATTGGCTCCAAAACTATGGCAGTCATTTCCTCCTGATTTAACTGATCACTCAAAGTGTTCCCTGTTCAGGCCACAAGGCACACAATATTTACTAAAACAGCCTGAATGCAAACATTCACCTAAAGGACAAGTCACAAACATTTCTCTCAGTGTGTGGTACCTTTCTTTACCTCCCTACCATATATATACCTGCTGTACTGGATTAACTCACTTATCCTAAACTGTGATTCAGCTTACCATAACATTAGTGTTTTAAACCCAGTACATATAATTTAATCACCTAATCTTACAGGTCTCTTAACTTCCCTAACTTAGTAGCAAGTAATCCAATACTTCTACTACTTTGACTCTATTCTCCCTTTTTTCTTCCAATTATGTAACCATACATATATCTCGTTTGTTGCATGACTTTTATCTGGGATCAATAAAGTGCTAGAGATACCATGTGGTGATGAGGAATCTCTCGTCAAACAGTGCAGAATAGGACAAAGATGTGCCATCTGCAATGCATAACATGACAATCCAAAGAGGTGCATGAGATAGTATTCCATATTTTGGAGATGGAAGGTTAATATCCATCTCTAATAATGTAGAACAAATTGGCAAAATGAGGAATACTTACCAACAGCTTACTAACAACTTCGACTAGGAAGCTTGCTGTTACTTAACTCTGAAACCTTCTTTTGATGAGTTAATATGATTTAGTATTATTAATCTTAACAATGAATGTGTGACAGATCCTTTCAATGTGGAGCAAGAAGGAACATGGACCTTTTTGTGACTGAAAATGAGAATGTTCCTTGTAATAAGGTACACTTGAGAGGTGTGGACGATGACGACAGACCCAGGATCATGATAGAAAGCACATGCCTGGACCCTTGCCTGCGAAAGTTTCAATACTGCATTTTTTTGTGTACATTCATATGCATATGCACACATACATACATGCACAAAAATAGACAAACACACATACGTAGTCTTATGGCGGTTTACACTTTTTCTTTCCTGTCATCCTGTCAGCAATATTATGCTGTCAAGTTGTACTTCAGTGACCCCCTTAAACTTGGGTTTCTCTTGGGAGCTTGACTGAATTGGGAAAGGATTAACACTTTTTACTGATACACAGTTAACTTCCTTTATCCACATTGCTACTGCTACCTTCACTACTCACATAATGTACTGCAGTTCTGTTACCCCCTCCCCTACCTCATTCTTGAGAAGTGTGCCGTTTAGAAATTGGCAGCCATTAATTCACTCTGTACAGCATTTTTTATTTTATTTTTTATTTTACATTTGTTTACCGGGAAAGTCCAACTAGACACAGGTCCATTGTCAGCGGCGGCCCGGGAAGTAAAGCTCCAAATACCACTACAGTTCAAAAGAAACAACATAGTCACATATAAGAAAACAATGTCATACATATTAAGAATACATTTGAGCATAGATAACAGAGATTAACAATATCTAGATATTTGATAGTAAGCCATATCCATATATAAATGAATACGTGAGAGTGGAGTTACTTTATTATCATTAACATATGTGATGTGGGGAACCACCATTTGATCCTTAGCAGAATCCTAGTAACAGTGCAGTGGGATGGCTTAACCTGGGGAGTGACATGAACAATGCCAGTTATTTAAGTAGTGAGTTTTGAGAAGGTTTTTAAATTGGGAAGTAAAGGTGGTGGCAGTTAAGTGGCCTGGGAATGAATTCTAGGTTCTGGCAATGGAGCAGGCAAAGAAGGATTTACCAGCGTCATTTTTATGCTTGATGACTTTTATGTGGTTCTGATAACTAGATCTTAATGTTGTAGTGGTGGTATAGGGGTGAATTAGATTATGAAGTGCTGGGGTTTTGTCAGGAAGGTAGCAGAGTTTTATGAGCTATTGAGAGTTGGTTGAGTAGGAGTAGTTGAGGTAACTCAAGCCAATTTAGTTGCTTGAGGGCTAGACAGTGATGGGATCTATGAGACGCATCATTAGCAAACTTGGCAATCTTGTTGCAACAGGATTCCATTTTGCTTAGTTCAGTGTGGTGAAGGTTAGTTAAGATGGGGGAGGCATAAAGGAGAACAGATAAGTTATGCGTCCTTGCTAAGGTGGTCTTGGTAGGTTTAGTGATGAACTGTCTGTTCCTGTAAAGGAGACCAAAGCTTTTTGTTAACTTTCTTAATTGTTTGGGCTATGTGTATGTCGAATTTTAGATTGTCAATTTCAACACCTAATAGTTTTGTGTATGTTATTGGAGTGATTTGTATATTATCCTTAGATATTACGGCAAAATCATTATTTAGTGGAAGAGATCTACTAGGGCTGAAGAGAATGATTTATTTTGGGGATTAAGAATACGTTTTATGTTAGTGAACCATGCTTCTGCTAAGGAAAAGTTGTTTTGGGTTATGGTTTTGAGCTCATGTAGGGTGGGGGAGGCACATATAATAGTGGTATCATCTGCATATTGCACTACGGAGGCAGAGAGCGAGGATGAGGCTATCTGGTTAGTGAATAGTGAGAAAACCAAAGGCCCTAGGATGGACCCTTGAGGGACACCTATGGCTACTAGTAATAGGGGGGACAATTGGTCTTGCCATAGAACTGCCTGCTGACAGTCTAAGTAATTCTTGAACCATGTTATGGTGGAGGAGCTTATGTTACGGGAAGATAAGAGTTTCTAGAAGCATATTATGTTTGACCATGTTAAAGGCTTTTGATAACTCTAAGAATATTGAGGATACAAATAGTCCATTGTTTCTATGGTGACTGACAATGTTGGTAAATGAGAGTAGTGTTGTGGTAGTACTATGGGAGGGTCTGAAGCCATGCTGGGATTTGGATAGCAGGTCATTCTGTACAAGGAACTGCATTAGCTGGGAATGAACAACCCTCTCTAATATTTTTGATAGAATATGTGATATTTTCCAGGAGTGAGGTACTTTGCATTCAGATATTGGCCTATTTATGAGAATGAAAATGGGATCGGCTATAGCGACAGCTGTTATTTGAAGGAAGTCTGCTGGTAGACTGTCAACTGGCAGAATGGTTGGTTTCAGTTTTTTGAGGAGTTTAGCAATTGTCTTAGTGGAGACTGAGTGCAGGGAAAAACTGGAGGAGTTGTTTGTTAAACTGAAATGGGTAGGGGTCTCTGTAGGTAAGGGGCTGCTAGTGTTGTGGGTATTGGTTAGGGCTTGGACTGTTTTAGTAAAGTATTTGTTAAATTGGGTGGGGATGTTGTCATGGTTGTTTTGTAATACAGGGGTAGGAGTGGAGGATTTTCCTGGGTGCAGCAAACTATTTATTGTGGCCCAGAATTTTTGAGGGTTGTGAGTATATTTTTCTTGCATGATTTTACAGTAATTAGTTTTGTCAAATTTTATCAGTATTTTAGCTTTGTTGCAGAGTTCAAGATAATTCTCTCTCATGGTAGTAGTTCTTTGTTTGTGAAATTGTATCCAGGCTTTGTCCCTTTCTTTCATTATGGTTTTAGTATCGTTTGTTAGCCATGGGGCATAGTTAGTTTTGATTCTAATGGTTCTGGGGGGTGTATGACAGTTTAAGATTCTTAGGCAGGTTGAGTTAAGTGCTGCACGGCTTCATCTACAGGTAGTTGTTTTAAGGGAGTCCAGTTGCAGCATTTTAGTGAACTGATTAGGTCATTAGCTCTGAAGGTCTTTTCATGTACTAGGAGGATGAGTTGTTTATTGTGGTGGGATCGGTTCCTAATTAGGTAAGTTGCTTGATGGTCGCTCATGAGATTCACAAAAATATTTTGATAATGGGAAAAGACAAGAGCCCATTATCTACCAATCTTTAAATCAGTGTAGGGTTCTACCAGCTTAATATCAATCATACATTGTCAACAAGACAGAGTAGACTTCTTAACAGTTTAACCATAATATAAAGTTGTGAACCCACAATTACATCTTTTTATATATTATGCATTCCAGTACTGCTACAAAAATGATAGGTCGCAAAGCAAGCAGATTTTAAAGAAAAGGAAAAAAAAAAACAGCTGTTTTACGAGGTTATTAAGAACATCAATAAGTAGAAAGATTTTTTTCTACAGCAAAACTGTTTCAGAAACAGCAGTGTTGATAGGGAAAAAAAATCAATCCTTACTCTTTACACACTTTATATGAAAAGCTGACTCACCCAGACTGGTATTTTTTTTTTTAAAGTTACTTTGAACTTCACTTTAAACCAAGTATGTTTTCTAGCAGAAATGAACATCCTGTTCATCTGAACCACTTCTCCTTAAATGTGACTAACATGAGATAACAGCAATGAACATTTTCAGTTAACCTCGGAGTATCAAGTACAATTTCCAGCATATCCTAAGTTAATGAACTACAACCACAGAACATAAAAAGCCCCCTCAGTAGTGAAGTACTTCTCCCAATAGATGCCTTCAGTTTAAAATAAATTTTGTTACATTACTCAAGCCGGGACTGTTTCCCCACCATAAGCTCAGTATGGTATGTAATAGTTAAAGCACAGAGCAGCATTCATCTTTAATTTCTGTCCTGATTCACAGATCCCAACTCGCAATGCATTCAAAAAACAAACCAAAATGTAACCTGTACGAAAAAAAAATGTGCTAAACTGTACTAAAAATCCATTAGTTTTGAAATTAAAATTTCTGTATGCATCTGCTGCCCGCAGTCAATTAGTACAGAAGGCCCTCACTGAGACAGATGCCTGGTGTCAGAACCATGGCCTCAAGCTCAATGCCAAAAAGTGCAGTGTCATCCCCTTTGGTAAAAACTCTGTACTCATGAACTACCACATAGGCAGCAATCTACTTAACACCGAATGCGTGATAAGAGACCTTGGGACCCAGGTGGACAGTAGTCTCTACTTTGCTAGTCACATCTCTACAGTAGTCAGGAAGTCCCTCTACGTGGCACACCTCATCATAAAAGGGTTCTCATCCAGGAAAAAAGAGGTCATTGCTCCCCTCTAAACGTCATTCATTAGACCCATTATAGAGTACAACGCCCCTTTTGGAATGTACCTCACAAGACATCTGCAGCAGCTGGAAAGGCCACAAAAGTACCTCACAAAGAGGATTACTGGTCTCAAACAAATGCCCTACACTGACCGCCTAAAAAAACTCCAGCTTCACTCTGTAGCATATCGCCTACTCCGAGGTGATGTCTGCCTAACATATAAAGCTATGTCAAATCCAGAGCTGTTGGACATGCTACACCTAAAGAAATCCCAATCCCTCCAAGATGCATGCTCTAGGGACCTAAACCTTGTCACCACAATAAACAGGACACGCTGGAGGGATAGATTCCTGTCCCAGAGACTTCCTATACTCTGGAACAAGCTAGCCATTTAGGTCAAGCAAAGTTCTTCATTAGCACTCTTCAAGAAAAATCTTGATAAGTGGATGGGAAATAGGAAATACACCCCGGGGATCACTTCTGTGTGTCTGCTGGAGAGTGGCACAGGAAAGTAACTTTCTTGGGTGGCGTAAGCTATGGTACCTTGCTGGCTATGCTTACGTAGGCCCTTGGGCCGATAGCCTAGTACCTACCTATGTACCTATGACATTTTACCAGAGAAAGCGTGGTGAAACTTGATTCTCTACTCCCTCACAGCAAAATACACTCATCCAGGAAATGAAGGCAGAAAGTTCTAAGAGCTGCACAGCAATGTTTTTATTCCATGCAGCAGCCTAGTAAAAGATTTATACCTCATCCATAACTAGATGAGGCATTTCTAGGATGAAACATCTACAGAAAAGCAGTCTTCAGGTAGCAAAAAGGAGAACAAACGGCATTATCATTTAGGGGTGGGTGTACCAGTATGCTCACTGTAGTACAGGGAGATTTAAACAGTCTTAGGGATGGCTCGCAATACAGGAGTTGGCAGCATGGAAAATAGTTAAAAGTAGGCATTTCTGCAGAGTTTTTATTATTTTTAAGTGCTGCAGTCAAAGTGAGAAACAGAAAAGAAAAAAATATGTGCAGAAGCTCATATCCATCAGGCAAGAAAATAGATATTTATACATTTGTTTTATTTATTTAGTATGAATTCCGCCCCCTTCAAGATGGAGCCTTGGGCGACTGCCCCTATTGCCCCACCCTTTCCATGATACTGCCACTAAGGATACAGCCTAGAACTCTGACACATACCTTGCTGAAGTAACAGCTACCTGGAAAAAGTCTTCCAGAACAGCAATTTCAAGGGAAGAGTTGCTGAAGGCTCAGAAGGAGGTCCAGCAAACCCATGAAACATAAAAGGCAAGTCCCACAGAGGAACAAGATCCCAAACGGGGGTAGATAAAAATGTACCTCTGAGAAAACCCTTTTAAATCTTTAACACAACCACTCCGTAGATGTGAAAGTTGGAAATAGCTACAAACTGTGCCTTACTAGTGGAATAACTAGATCCTGAATGAAACAGTTCAGCAAAGAAATCAAGGATTGCATCCCAAAACACTGAAAAAGGATCCAGACCATTAGAAGAAGCCCAAAAAGTGAAGCATCTCCACATGTTAACATAGACTTTGCATGTACACGACTTCTGAGAAGAAACAAAATGTGAACCACTCTGAAAGCTTGAAATATCTGGCCATTACAGGAATTGGAGAAATCATGCAGTTTACTTGAGCATCTAGAGCTTGGACGAGTCCAAACCTGCCAGATGAGAGATCAGATCCAGAATGGTATCCATCACCCAAGCAGGGTACCTCAGAAGAGTCCATAAGGAGATCCACACCTGATGGTGCCAAAAGGGAGGAATGAGGATCACAGTTACTCTAGAACGGGCAGCCTTTGGAGGAACTTTATTATCAGAAGTGTAAAAGGATAAGCATACAGCAGACCAGAGATCCAAGCATACAGAAGAGCACCCTTGGTGACGGTCCCTGAGGAGAAACTAAGCTGTAATAACTGTTGCACTTGGTGTTGGATGGGGAAGCAAACAGATCGCAACATGGAGTGCCCCAGTGCTGGAAGATCTGAGCAGTTACTCTCAGATTTAGAGACTGTCAGTTGTCTGGTCAGGATACAACAGACATACATTTGTGGGATCAGTTCAAGCAGCTTTATTACACACAAACATCAGGAATGAGGCTTTGTAACTTAAACTTAAATAAACTTATAAACAGACTGACTACCACACTCATACATGTTAACACTCTGGCTGTTCTCTCAAAATGGAACTGCTGCTTGCACATGCTCACTATTTATATGCACGTGCTTACATCTGGAAAAACTTCTTAAAGGTACATCCACACGTTCTGATCTATATCCTCCCTCTCTGAAAAAAGTCTGTATACTAAATTACAGTAGTCAATGGCGTGCAATTTATAGACATGATCTTTTGACATGCAATTACACAGAATTATTTGACATAATATGTAATATTATATAAAATCAGACACACACAAAACAATCATGCTCAAGTTGCTGTGCATTTTACATTAGGTCTGGAAATACGACCTGATCGTGTAACATAAAAATCAGAACTGGATCTAGCAACAAGGACTGCTTTCAAGGAATGTTCAATTTTGGGGACAACTGGGACATCATCATCAGGAATGGGAATGGATACTGGGACTTGCTCTTCGGTATGAACATTGCCAGGGTTGCTCTGAGATCTACAGTCTGTATCACAGGTATGATGCTGCGATACCGCTTCTGATATAGGAAGAAGATGCCTGCAGTTTCTCCTGTATTCTATACCCTCAGATTTCACCAAGTAGGATCTCAGCTTGGCACATGCATCTCTCACTTGACCAATTCAATCAAAGTCTTTCGCCGTTAACATCCTCACTGTCTCTCCTCCTTTTAACGGATGAGGAAATCTGTTTTATCATAGCTGGACTTCTAAAAAAAGAACACTTCTTAAAACATTGGGTTTTGATTGCTCTGATGTTTTTAGCATTAGGCACCAACAAACGAACTGATAGGTAAGGTTGTTCTGGTATGCCTGGATAGACGTCTCTGAGCAGGTGAGCCAAGTAGGTTGTCACGGGGTATACTTCTGAGATTAACTAAATTCAAGAACATATCAGTACTGTCATGCTTTGACCTCTCTAGTAATTGTTTTGCACTCTGTACTGCACATTCAGCAAGGCCGTTTGACTGTGGGTATTCAGGACTGCTAGTAACAAGAATCATGTCCCACACTTTTGCAAATCTCTGAAACAATTGACTGGTAAACTGAGAACCGTTGTCGGAAATAACTGTGTGTGGATTACCATGAACTGAGAAAGGACATTTCATCTTAGTAATAACAGCACTGGACATTAGGTTAGGTAGCAAATTGATCTCAAACCGGTTTGAATAAGAGGCTACCAACACTAAGTAATGCTGACTGTTCCACTCAAATATGTCAGTTGCTACTGTTGACCAAGGTAGTTCAGGAATTTGGCTTAAGTAGCTCTTTTTGCAAATGCGGCTTAGTACTGGTGCACACTGAACAAGAAGAAAGCACTTCATCAATGTCTTTCAGTAAAGACGGCCAAAATACTAGTCCTCTCGCCCTTCTTTTGGTAGAATCAGAACCTGGGTGGCCACAATACAAAATCTGAATGTATTTACACTGTAAGGAAGCAGGAATAACTTTTGGACCTTTGAAAATGATACCATCTTCCATCAGCATCTTCATCTCCGTATGGAAAGTATGGTTGAACTTCTGGTGGTACACAGGACTGCTTTGATGGCTATCCTACACTGATGAAGTGGTTGCGCTTTTACAAAATAAGATCAGTTTTTGTATCATCTCTCAGCTCAAGTCTCGTTGTAGAAAAATTATGCACTTCCATGACATCAGTCAAAATTCTCTGCATCAAGTTGTTCCGTGGTATTTCTGGGCAATCTGGATAATGTATCAGCCAGATAAGAAGTTTACCTTTTGTATAGACCATTTTGAAATTACACTTTTGCAATTTGAGCATCATTCTTTGTAGTCTTGCTGGAGCTGAATGCATTGGCTTCTTTACAACAGTGACTAGAAGTTGATGGCCAGTTTCAATCTGGATAGCCTGGCCATAAATATAATCATGGAACTTCGAACATGCGAACACAACTGCCAACCGTTCCTTCTCAATTTGAGCATACTGCATCTCAGTTTGGGTAAGAGTTTGAGATGAATAGGCAACAGGTCTCCCCTTTTGAAGAATAACTCCACCAAGACTGAACTTTGAAGCATCACAGGAAAGAACTACTGGTTTGTGGACATCATAGTATCTTAATGTAGGCGGGTTAGCAATTTCCTGTTTGAGGTTCTCAAATGCTCTCTGGTGATGTTCTAACCGTGACCAGGCAACATTTTTTTTGTGTCAGCTCTCTTAAAGGCACTGATAACACACTAAAGTCAGGAATAAATTTGCCCAAATAGTTAATCATACCAAGAAAATGCTGTAGGGCGTGGACACTGTCTGGAGCTGGCATTTCAAGAATGGCTGCTTGCTTAGAAGGATCTGGTTGTAAGCCTGTACTGGTAAATAAATGACTTACATAAGTACCTTCTGGTAGTCTGAATTTACATTTCAGAGAACTGAGCTTTAAATTCACTTCACAAGCTCTGTCCAGAACTTTCTTGAGGTTTCTGTCATGCTCTCCTTCACCATTGCCTCCAACCAGTAAATCATCAACTACTACTGCACACAGGTAGCCTGAAAAAAATTGCTACATTGCATGTTGAAAGACTTCACTGGCAGAATTTATTCCAAAAGGCATCCTGATGAATCTATATCTACCAAATGGGGTACTGAATGTAGTCAGTAGTGAAGACTTGCGATCAAGCATCACTTGCCAAAATGAACTCTCTTCATCTAAGACAGAAAAAACAGTGGCATTTGGCATGAGGGTGGCAATCTCCTCGACTGTATGCATAGGATGATGAGGTCTTTTTAATATCTTGCTCAAGAATCTTAAAACACTGCATTTTCTGATTTCATCTGAATTTTTCTTATGAGTAGCTACCACGGAAGACGCTCACTCAGTTGGTTCTGTGCCTGGACAAATCACACGTTGCTGCACCATTTTCTCTAACTGGACCTTGGAGTACACAACTGGAAGTTTGCCTTGTCGTCGAAAACATCAGCATACTCTGAAAAAATAGCATCAGTAAAGCTGGAACATGTGCTTACATGATGTACTTCTTTGGCAAAAGAAAGCAGTTTCATTCTTAAACTGTCTCTGAGACCTAACAATGACGACACAGATTTTCTGACTACATAAAATTGCAAGCTGTAACTGTTCCCAGCCAAAAAGCACTACTAAAGCCTTCAGTTTGAATCTCTTCACCTCCATAAGCAACCAGCTTCACACGATTGGCCAAATTAAGTTGCTCAGCAGCCCTCACGTTAGCAAATGTTTCTGCTGACATTACATTACCTTTTAAACCAGTGTCTACTTTGAGCTCTGTGGGTTTCCCATGGATCAGGACAGTACAAAAATACTTCACTCTTTGCCAACAAATCGACTGCATTAACCTTTTTACCGATCACTGAGACGCCATCTACATAGAAAGTAGGGTTGCAGTACTCTACATGATCAACTTGCTTTTTTGAGTGACCTTTCTTAATAACTGAATGAGGCTTGCTTGAGTTACAAAACTTTTGAAAATGGTTCCATTTTTTACCCCTGTGGCATTGCTGAACAAATGCTACGCACTTCACTCTTTTAGACTCATGACTGGCTCCACAATTATGACAGTTAACAATAAGACTTGATTTGGGTTTTGCTGACTCACTCTTACACTGTACTGAGCATGTCCTTTTCAGTGAGCTAGTCTTGGAACTCATTTATAAAGCTACGGGTTTTCCCTGCCAGATTCGCAGGGATTGCTGCTGCCATGTGCATAGGCCTGTTTCTGCTTGTCACGTGTTGCATGCCATCTAAGTTTGCTCTAGAGGCTGCTAAAACCATGCTTTTATCATTTGCAAGCATACCTGTATGTCTTTCTGTGAGCTCATGGATTTGACATACCTTTATAGCTTTAATAATAAATTGCTGTCACAAGGCAACATTTTTCTCAATGCAGCACTATTAACACCACACACAAGCCTGTCTTTTATTAACTCATCTTTCAAGTCACCAAATCTGCATGTTTTAGCTTTATTTCTCAAGTCAGTGATATAAGCTGCATATGTTTCACCTGGCTTTTGGTCTCTTGTATAAAAGAAGTGCCTCTCTAAAGTAACGTTCATCTGGAGGTTGTACATTTCTCTAAATTTGAGTTTTAAGCACTCAGGGTCCTCCTCTTGATTCAGCTAGTACCATAATATGGCGGTTTTCCCCCTCTCCTGCATATATTCTGCTCCATACACAAATGAACGCGCTCTTTCAATAGCCTCTGACCCAGCTAAGTTAAGCAAAATGAATGCCCTTGTACGTGCATCTTTGTCAGGAAAAGCTGCTTGCATGAAAATATTGTATCCCTGCTCGAATACTCTCCAATTCTCTGCTATATTATGATCAAACACAAGTGGACTGGGTCTGCAAAATGCCTCTGCCATATCAACACACAGTAGTGAAGGTGCTTGAAGTTATGTATGAACATTCACACACAAATATATATGCCAGAACTTTATGCTACTTGTAATTATGCCCTAGAGCATAACAGACTCCTTGAAATAACTGCACTTTGCCAACTAAGTCTCCGTAGCACAAGAACACTTTAAAATCGCTGCACTTTGTGAAACCACTCCTTATCAGTGCAAGAAATGCTGCAAAATGACAGTACTTTGTAAATAAACTAAACACAGCACAAAAAACTTTCACAATGGCTGTACTTTGCAAAATAACTCTGTACAGTATAAGAAACACTATGAAATGACAGCACTCTGCAAACAAATATGCACAGCATAATAAACTTTTCGATATGGCTGTACTTTGATTGCACTTTGCAATATAACTGTACTTTGTACACAGTAAACTCTTTGAAATAATTGCACCATAATAAAGCCCACACTCTGCAAACACTTTGCGCACTCTGAGATACTTCATTATGCTTTGAATAACTTTGGTCAATGCGAAATAGTAATTTGTGCCGAAAATGCAGTCTTTTACTAAAAAACATGCAGTCACCTTGCTCTTTAAGCTTATTTTGCCCTTTTATTGTACTCATTATACCCTTTTAATCTCTTATCATGCTCATTATTCTTTTCTTGTGCCCGTTTTACTTTAAACATGCTTGTTATGCAAGCGAAAAGTAATGAATATCTCTGCTAGTTTTATCAAATATCGTAGTTTCAAACATTTTGTTGAATTAATAATGCATTTTGTGCCCTTCATTTCATTAATAAGTTTTGTGCTACTGGTTTGATTAATAATGAGTTTTGTCCCTTACAAATGCTCTGTTTCATTTTCTGTGCCTAATAAATAATTTGTGGAGATTTTTGTTACCTTAAGTTTGTTTCTGGCCCTTTTTTGTTTGTCTGAGTTCCATTTCACTCAACCGGTTTAATCTGCCTTCACCTTCAACTCTGCACCTCATGGCTTGAAAAAGTTGCTCTCTTAATCTCAGTTCTGACACCATGTCTTTCATCTGATCATGATAAAACAGATGAACATTCATGAGTTCAGTTCAAGCAGCTTTATAACACAAACATCAGGAATGAGGCTTTGTAACTTGAACTTAAATAAACTTATAAACAGACTGACTACCACACTCATACATGTTGACACTCTGGCTGTTCTCTCAAAATGGCACTGACGCCTGCACATGCTCACTATTTATATGTACGTTTACATCTGGAAATGCTTCTTAAAGGTACAGACACACAGAGACCACTCATGAGGAAGAAGAATGTTCCAATTCAGAATGTCCACTAAAATTTTGTATTGTCCAGGATGTGCACTGCTACCAAAAAAATGCTGAGATGAAACTGTCCACTGTCAAACCCTCATGGCCTCCAGACAAAGGGGATAAGTTTGGGTTCCACCTTGTTTGTTCAGATACTAGATGACCGACATACTGTCTGCACTGAAATCACACCCTTGTGGAGAATGTCCTGAGAGGCATATATCAGAAGGAAGACTGCCCTCATCTCCAAGATATGGATGTGAAGACTGGCCTTGTGTGTATTCCCTTGGACTGCCTTCCCTTTAAAGTGCCCCAAAGTGCAGCAGAATGAAAACATGAATTACTTATTTGTAGCATTTGATGTGGGGCCCTTGTTTATGTATATTCCCAATGACTATGGGTTGTAATCTTTATAGGAAATGCTAGGTAAATATACATCTATAACAAATGTGGAAGTTAACACCATACGTGAATTAATGCAATTGGTACTGGAGATTATTTTCATGTTTTCAGGTATAATCTATTTACAAAGGAAAAGTGTAGCAATGTACCCACCTGTGGTAAACAGCTATGTGAACATACTGATGTCTTAGTGGGGTTACGATTTAATAATAGTTATAAGGAATATTTAAACTTTTATAAGACAATTATTGACTTTTCTTAACATGGGGTCACGCCTTTAATTCTTTGCAATTTTTTATACAATATCTACAGCAAGTAATGTCTTAAACTTAAAAGAAATAGTATCTTCATACCAAAATAACTTTTTATACGTTTTGATTTACAGGGATAGAAATATCCAAATCATATTTTCAAAAATGTTGTTAAAGGGCAAACAAAGAGTACTTGGGTTGAATACAAAGAATGAAAAAGCAAACTGACACACTGGGGTGTTAAAATTAGACTTTACAGCTAGTGGTTATTCTGTTATCAAGTTGGTGCAATACAGAATGATGTTATGATAGAAAAATTGGAGAATAGATTCAGCACAATACCATCATCTTCATTCAACTGCGGTGGTGGTGCTGCGGTAGTGCTGTCGCCTCACAGTAAGAAGTTGTCCTGTTTGATTCTCAGCTAAAGCGTCTTCTGTGCAGAGACATGCGTGAATGGGCGTACCTTCATTGAAGGTTGTAAGTCAGGGCCGGCAACTCGGCACATAAAAATCTACTGCCAATCATTAGCGGACCGGAGTTCCACTGTGGCGACTCCTAACCGGGAAAAGCCGAAAGAAGGATATTATTTTTCTCTGAGATTTTTAATAATATAGGTAATAGGAATCAACTTACAGTGACAATCTCTTATAATAGACATACTAAGGTGGTGGAGAACTTGCAGTGGCATACCCTGTATTCAGTTAAAGAATTAAAACACTCAACAACACAACCCAGTTTTTCTTATAAAAATGCTCATAACTTTAAGCTTAAGTTGTGTTATAAGGAAAAGAAAGAACTTTGTGTAAGAATGAATAGTAGTAACTTTGTTTACAATTAAAACAGGGAAACATACCAATGTAAGTTTGTGTATAAAAACAAGAATTAAAACATCCATTAACTGGTAAACCTTTTTAAGTTAATTTATATGCTGATTGTAACTATTATTATAATATATATTTCCCTATGTAAGAAATGTAAAGGATTCTATATACGCAAGACAAATAGAAAGTTAAAAGGATTTGTGACCATATCTTTGATACACACAGGAAGCTGGCAACAAATGCGTTACATAAACCGTATGTAGAATAAAGATACAGATCATATGTTTGAATTGGCTGTATTGGAAGAGTTAAATTTGGATGGTAGGGGTGGTGATATACGGGGTAAGAATGAAAGCCTAGAATATAAAACTATGACCATCTTCAGGGAAGATTAAGAACCTGACTTGAATGGGATTGTATTAAACCTATTTCAAAGCAAAGAAGCTTAAGATGAATCTTGAAAAAAAAATATTTTAAAGACAGTTAATTTAATTGGTCTCATCCACTGTAGGGTTACCACCCGTCCCACTTTGCGAGGGACAGTCCCTCTTTGGGCAGCTGTGTCCTGCAAAAAAATTGTAAAAATGGCAAATGTCCTGAGATTTTAGGACAAAATTATTTCCTATATTTTATGTAATAGTTGCATAAAACAGTTATTCTGTATCTGAAACACCTAAATATTATAAGAAGCAGAATAAGCAATTAAAATGCTACAAGTATAAGCTTTTATTTAGGAAAAAAAAGTGAAGTTATGTCCTTTGTACTGGCCGTGGGTATGTTTAGCCCTGCAAAATCTGACATTTGTACCAAAAAGTTCCCACTTTGGGCATTTAAAAAAAGGTGGCAACCCTAATCCACTGTTAATGGAATTTGTCAGATGGTTGGTTTGCATAAAAATGAATTTTAGTACCAATTTGAGAAAGCTATTTTGCTAAAGATTCATGAGCGTGTGCTTTTACTGTAATAAATATTCATGTTTTCTTGTTTGATCCCTTGGCAAACTGGCTTAAGGATTTACTTGCCTGAGCTACCAGTTTTGGGATTTACTGTATCCACAATCCCAGAAAATGTGTTTAATAGTCTTCAAAATAACATCTGCAAACAGCAGATGCACTAAAGAATGCAGTGCAGTAAAGTGCCCTCGGTACTAGCAGAAGATTTTCTATTTCTAGTAAAGCAGTATTAAATACGTGGATCTGTCAAGCAAATTTAATTGTAGCTCTTAGTATTTTGTTACAATACGAATGGATACAATCTCCATCTTGTAGCTATTAAAACATAAACAGACAAACAGTACACAGTAAAAAAAAAAAAAAAAAAAAAAAAAAAAAGTTACCATTAGTTCCATCGCAGCTGTTACATATGACAATTTCCACTTGTTTTGGTGGTTCTTTCTCCTCCTGCTGATGAGTACTTTTAAGAACCTTGTTTTGGCAATGTGCTTCAATACTATTGATCACAGTCAAAAGTGCTTCTAGTGACAGAAGGTGAGTAGTATACAACTGCCCAGAGACAGGGAATGCATTCTGAAATAAATTCCAAAATCAGAAAATATTTGTTATTTTTAGTTAGTAATTAAATAATATTCAACTCATGGCATACATACTATAATTTAATCTTTAATCAGCACAACAGCTAGCACGGCAATATGTTTCAAGTTAAAAACATCCAGTTTGAGTAAGGTAGTTTCAAAAAAGATCAGCTAAATAAGCATAGTGGATACTACCGCCTTATGTAAGTGATAATGAAAGCTTGGATTTTACATCATGCACTGGTGACCTGTTCTATTTCTGTAAGTTTTCTTCTACAAGTTACTGCTACTGTATTCAAAACTACAGAATGAAGTCCAAGAGGTGCCCACTGTCTTTAAAAGCACATGCCTTAAATGACTAAAATATAAATATATGCAGATGTTTGATGGAATACAAGCTAGAGTTAGGGGGAAAGCAGACAAATTCATTAAAACTGTACATTCCAACAGCTCGTATATAATGATTAAATGTACTCAAACAACTTTCCGGACTTTTCCAACAGACATTACACTAAACTCCACAAAACCTTTAGTTTAGATCATAGCACACCTCTTTCACCAACTAAAAAAAGCACATTCAGCATTGGTTCTCCACAAAAAAAAAAGATTCCTTCTAAGAAAAAAAATATCCTTTTTAATTTCATTAATAAAACCTTTACCAACCTTTGATAATAACTTGGTAAGATCTTCAAAGAGATTGGAACAGTAATAATCACAGTCATAGTTAATATAAAGCTCTGTGACAAAACTTTGTATTCTCCAGAGCTGCACTACGGCTTCTAATGCCATTTCCTTCATTTCATATGGCATCTTTGGATTCTCTGATGTTATGATTTCCATTAACTTTTTAAGGTACATCTGCAGAGAGAGACAGAGAGAAAAGAAAATAGTTTACACCACAAGATTTGCTTACATTACAAAGAATACGGCAAAAAATGTTTAATATCCTTCTTAACCATAGCCATTTCTGAGTAAGTGTGAATAATCCAGTTCTAGTGGGAATTTGCAGTCTGTGGTGGCAAGAGGAACAGACACTGCTCTGATAAATCAAAGAACTGTTTCTATTAAACCAGAGGTGACAGACTACTATTACTTGAAGAACTCATATTCACAGTTGAACACTTCTTCAGCAGTGCATATAAATCTACTTCATAAATCCACTGGGATGGAAAACTCCAATAAGAAATCCGGCCAGAATGCAACAACTGCAAAAGAATGCACTCCAGATGAGCACAAAAAACAGTAAGCAATCATAACAGACAGAAAACTTCATTTTATCTTTATGTCTCAGATGCATACTTACACATATTGAGGTGTCACTTTCAGAAAAATTATAGTAAAAATATATCAGACCACTCTGCAAACCTGCCAAAAAAGACACATCACATATGTTTTGTTATAACAGCATTAACAAGATAAATATGCAAGTCAAAAGGCATCATTGTACAACCACCAGCACAAACTTGTACCTACATACAGAATGTAAACAAACGGGCAGTGTAACATTTCAAATTCACATCCAAACATATGTGAGCTAGAAAGTCCTGAGATCAATCTGCATGATTAACAATACTACTTGATATCCTACTGGATCACATCTCCCTAAGAAAATCACTGTATTTTACTATATTTTCTGTTAATCCATTGGTTCTCACAGCTCTGGAAATGACAGAGGTGCTGACTGATGTCAAAATGCACCAAAAAAAACTGATGACTGAACTTCCACATGCTTACCAAACATAAGAAAGGCACCCATTGACTTATTGGATTTCTGATATATTAAAACTGTGGTACCGAAACTGGTGGCAGCAGTAACTTAAAACCATGTATTAATACTAAGGCAGCTTCAGCTACAACAAAAATTATCAGCAAGTGGGTGAGGGGTTCCTCAACACAAATTCCAGTCATGAAAGATAAATGGGCAGAGATGATGCCAGTGGGCGAAGACACCGGTTAGCATAATAGTTAAGTTCTTGGCCTCCCATGACAACGAACAAGGTTCGATCCTGATCTCCAGCCAATGCCTATATGGAGTTCGCATATTCTCCCTGTATCTCTGTGGGGCTCTTCCTACCTCCCAGAAACATGCTGACTGTTTTAATCTGAAACTCATTCAAGAATGGAGTTGTGGGCAGCAGCACATACTCCGGCTGCAATATTCCCAAAACAGGGGAATGTGGATCACAGACTGTGTGACATGGCAAGGCTAGCCACTTAGCGTAAAACATGATTCTAGGTGATTTGGTCATGTTGACTAATGTCACCAAATGAGCATGGATATTTGCCAGTGATAAGTGGGTTGAGAACCTGGCCTACACCAACCTATGCCAGGGAACCATGCTAACAGTGGGAGGGTGTGCCCACCATAAAACCCAGCAGCCTTGGGTCAATAAGCTACTGGCCAGCTGGTGTCCAGTTGCTCAGCTTGGGTCAACTGGGATAGCTCTGTTGAGTGAAAGCTGAACTTATAACCAATCAACCTGCCAAACATGAACTTAGAATTGCTGCACTCAATGTAGACTCACTGAGAGGATGGACCTTGGAAGTTGATGACTTGATGGTAATGAGGAGGTTGGACATCATATTTATCCAGGAGACAAGATGGAAGGGCAGCACAGAAAAGCCACTTGTCTTGGGTCCAGAGTCTGCTACTCAGGAAGATGACAGGCTAGAAATGGTGTGGGAACTGTGGTGAAGGAGAGACTTTGGAAGACAGTGAGGATGCCATGCCAGCTAGTGATAGGCTCATGGCAGTAAGACTCCAGTGTAATGATAAGGTAGTATTCGTAATCTCAGCCTATGCCCCAATGGAGGGTTGTGATAATGAAGAAAAGCATGCATTCAAATAACAGTTGCACAAAATAATTAGTTTTGATTATGAGTGACCTGAATGCACATATCGAAACAGAGATATGAGCAGGATACTAGAACTATCTGGGTCCAGGTAGGTGGGCAACAGGAATAAAGGAAAAAAGGCCATTCTAGACTTTAGTCTAGGAAATGGCTTGATGGTGACCAACAAATGGTTCATTCAGCAAGAGACTGTCACAGGATCACATACAAGAGTGGACAACATGCAACTCAAGTAGACTTCCATCTAGTAAGGAAAGGGTAGTTGCATAAAATAAGCTAATGCAAATTCATCCTCAGTGAATTTGTCAGCCCACAAAATAAAACCCTGGTTGCCACAATCAGCTGCAAGTAGAAGTCAGATAAGACTCTAAGGTCAACAGAGACCAGGCGAAAGACCCAGAAATTGATGGGAGAGAAACCACAACAGTTCAAGGAATTACTCAATCCTCTAACACCTCAAGAAGTGGAAGAAATAGGTGAAGCTGAAGAATGGCATGTCTCAAAAGAGTATTTGTGATGACTACAGTTGTGTACACTTACTATAAATGTAGATGCTAAGAGTGTATTCACTGTTGCAGTCCTCACATATGGGTTATCCAGCTCCCGGTAGCCCTCAGTCGGCCCGAATACCAGAGTCCTTGGTATATGACGTCGACTGCCACCAGTTGTAAAACTGATGTCAGAACATCAGGTATGAAGGGAGGCAGCCGATGCCATTTCCTCAATTTTTCTTGCCTTAATTGTCAGAAGCCCCCAAAAGAAGGCTAACCCAGGGAGGTAGCATCCTGGACATGTCATACAAAAAATAAAAATATATAGTTTGTGCCTTAAAAGGGGGAATGGAGGGTGGGAAACCAGGACTGCAACAGTGAATACACTCAAACATCTACATTTATGGTAAGTGTACACAACTGTACTATGTTCTTCATGTTTTACTGTTGCAGTACTCGCATATGGGTTGATTCCCAAAGTCCAGGAAAAAGACAAAGGGTGGAGGAAGGATCACAGATTAAGAGTTGGTAAGAGGGCCCTTCAAAACTGCAGAGGCAAAACCAGCCCTGGATTTCGAAAACAAAGGCAGATTGTAATGCTTTGTGAAAGTATGGACAGAAGACCAAGTAGCTGAATGTCCTTAGTAGGTACACCTCTCAGAAAGGCTGCAGTGGTAGAGGCTGCTCTAGTAAAATGGGTCCTAATACCCAGAGGGGGAATCTTCCCATGCTGCAGGTAACAAAAGTAAATACAATGAGCAATCCATTGGAGATGGTTTGTTTTGAAATAGCTTTGCCCTGAGCCCCAGGAGCAAACCTAACAACAACTGTTCAGATTTTCGAAAGGATTTAGTCCTAAGTAAAATCTCAGCTGTCTATGCACATCAAGAAAGTGCAGAATCCTTTCCCCTTTATTTTGGGGATTGTTGAAAAATGTAGGCAGGTGAACAGACTGGTTAAGAGTTAAACTGGAAACTACCTTAGGCATAAAGGAGGGATTAGTTCTCAGAGAAACCCGATCTGAGTGAAAAATAATGAAAGGTTCAACTGCCATTAAGGCTTGCAGCTCAGATACCCTTCTAGCTAAAGTAACAGCTAAAAGGAAAGCAGTCTTCCAGGATAGAAACTTCAAATCTGCAGAGGCACCTGGTTCAAAGGGAGGCAGAGTAAGTTTTTCCAGGACAAAATTAAGATCCCAAGCAGGAGTAGGAGCTCTTTGAGGAGGTCTAAGATT